>NC_056732.1:1041446709-1041644207 GCF_019279795.1 Protopterus annectens
TTCCTGGGTACTAGGAAGAGTCTTGAGTAAAATCCTTGGCCTTGCTCTTGAGTTGGTACCCTTTGAATGGCTCTCATGGCCATGAGAGCTGGAATTTGTTTTTGAGCCTCTGCCCTTTGATTTTGTTGCAGGTTTGGCATTCCTCTTTTTATTGGCAAGGTGTGAAAGTGGAATCTGTATCCTCGTAAAATTATGTCTAGGACCCATTTGTCCTTTGTGACCATGTGCCAGTTGTCTGCAAATAGTGCTAGTTTTCCCCCCAAGGGGGCTGACAAGAGAGCTTTGTTTGGCCAGCTGAGGTGCAAGTCATTGAGTCTGTCTTCTGGTGGGTTGAGACCTGTCTTCTCCTCCCTTCTGGGTTGGAGTGCTCCATTGGCAAGGCTTATACTGAGCTTGTGGTTGTCCTCTGCCCCTTGGGTGCCTGTATTTACCCCTCTGAGGCCTGTCAGTGGCTGGAAAGGACCAATTTTTTGTTGGCCAGTTTCTGCTGAAGCGAGGGGGTTGTACTTGTAGGAAATCTTTGACTGTCTGCATTGATTTAGCCTTATCTTCCATTTTCTTTAAAACTTCTTCTGCTTTAACACCAAAAAGAACATCCTGCTGTAAGGGAGCATCTAATAGTTTTGCTTTAACATGATCAGGTAGACTTTGTTCTTTTAACCAGGCATGCCTACGTATAACTGATCCAGTGACAGCTGCTCTGCAGGAGGCCTCTAAAGAATCAAACCCACACTGCAAGGTATGTTTGCCCACCTGCTCGGTGGCATGCAACAAATCCTGTACTTCTTTCATTTCAAATTGTTGAGGTAAGGTGGTTATCTTTTGTTTTAACTTAGAAATCAGGAATTGCTGATACTTAAGCATATGAAACTGACAGTTTAGTGCTCACATAGCTAAAGTGGCTGAGGTGTAAACCTTTTTCCCCATCTGTCTAGTGCTCTTGAATCCCTTTCAGAAGGTACTGGATTTTTAGCCATGGAAGTCTTAGCCCCCTTGGGACCCTGTGAGATAGTCTCTGGGTCAGCTATTGGGCTTTTATAAAGGAATTTGTGGGAATCAGGTACTCTGTAGTATCTGTCAGGCTTGGCCGGGGTAGGAGGTAGAGAGAGTCATGGTTGAAACTGGATTCTAAGTAGACATCATCCACAATGTCCAAAACAGGAGGGATAGCTAGAGGTCTGTGTGGGGGAGTAAAAGAAACTCTCTCAGCCTTTTCTTGGAGTCAGAGTAATCCTGACCTTCCCAGTGAAAATGTTCCCTCATAGTGTGTAAAGTTTCCCCAAAAGAGTAATCTTCTGGAGGGGAAGCTGAGGGAATAGATTCCTCAGCATCAGAATCTTCATAAGGAGATAAGGAGTATTCTTGGTCCTCAGAGGAATTCGAAGAAATAGACAGTTGTTCAGAGGAAGCAGAATCTTCCTCTTGTCTAGGCCTTTTATCAGGTGGAGGCTGTGAACCCCTAATAAGAGAAATCAAATCTTCTGCCATTTTGAGCATCTGTTTCTTAGGCATAGGGCCTTGAACAGGAGACTGAAGTGAAGCCTTTTTCGATTTAGAAGGAGTCTTTGACTTGGAAAACGTTTTGACTGTAAGAGTCGTCGATCTGAAAATGCCTTCAGAAACCGATGGCGTTTCAGAAGTACCGACGTCCTTGGAAGGTAAATCGTCGGTAGGGCCTGAAGTAAAAGGCTGCGTTGGCCTAGTACATTCCGACAAAATATCTGTAGCAGACTCAGGTTCCAGAACTGCGGTAGTCAGAGGCTGCGTCGGAGCCTCACTGATAACCAGAGAATCTGAAACCGGATCAACCGAGGCCTCAGAATCAGGCTTAGGCCTGGGCTGTCAGTCCTTGTCCCTGTGTTTTTTGTGCAGGCCGGTAGTCGGTAGCTCCGACGGCATGTTATAGTTAAATTTTCTGCCAAAAAAGTGTCGTGCGAAATCAAATCGTCTTTTAATGGTACGTTTATTAAATCTAGCACAAAAACGACAAGAAGTGATGTCGTGATCAGGGACTAGGCAAGGTATGCAATAAGAACGAAAATCCTTATGAGGTATTTGCTTCCCACAAGAAATACAATTGTTAACCTTTTCTGACATCGGTCTGAGGCAAGAAAAGTTTCCCCAACGGGGTACTTAGAAGACTTTGGTCCGAAATTCGAATTCGAAAATCTCAGGAGTCTGCCAACCGGCACTTGCGAACTGCTTCTGCTCCGGGCAAGAAAGACTGAAGAAAATGGCGTCGGTTGCAATATATATACCCCTGGCGCACTGACGTCAGGGATAACAGGGAGAGGGGCACTATGAGTAAGCTTAGCTCAAGAGTTTTTTGGCAGGTGCGAGCTTGTTACAAAGGCCGACTCTGTTATGAGGATGAAACAGGCACCCATCAGTAATGAATGAATGAAGATTAACAACATCAGATCCAGTAGTTCCCTAGGGTGGGAGAGGACCTTCTCCACAACCTCGATTGCAGATGACTCCAGAGCCGAAGCTGTTGGAGCAGACTTCTCAGGAGCCCCAGCAATCTTCTGCTCTGAAGGGGAGTCAGCTCTGAGGCTCCAAGGGGAAGTGACAGCTCTGAAAACTTTGGAATCGAAGTAAGCTCCCTGGACTTGACATGTAAGCTTCGGCTCCAAGATGCACTGGGCCCAGACACTGTCGGAGCTCAGCGTGTCAGGGAGGTAGTCAAACTTGATGTGATTACTACTACCGGACCTGACATCTTTCTTGGGGCCATCGGATCGGACAACTCCGAAGCAGGAGGAGGAGATATGAGGTGGAAGGGAGAATGTCTGCGTATGGGACTGGAAGGTGACAGAGCTGGCAAAACCCCCATCAGGATCTGTGTCTTGAGAAATTTCCTCAGTCTATCCATCTCATGCTTGGACAGACTCCAGGAAAACCTAACAGAAGAGGACGCTGATGGCTGCCTGGACACTCTTTTGGGAGAGGCCGCCTTGAGAGGAGACCTCTGCGCTGATACACCCATCTTCGAAGTGAGAGGAGGAGCCCGGGGTCAAAGAGACTACTAGCACTGTCGGATCCAAGGTTTTCGGAGCCTTTTTTGGCAGCTCAGAGGAGGATCTTTCAGTGGAATGCTTTCTATGTTCCCTGGCCTCAAGTTTCTTGATGGGGGGGTTTGAACCCCTGAATTACACGGCACAGAAGGAGTAGGAAGCAAGCCCTTTAAGATGAGCTTGTTCCTATGGTCTGCCAGCTCCTGTGGACTGAAGCTTTCACAAATCCCACAAGGACTGTCTAGGTGCACTGGGCCCAGACAGTAAACGCACTCCCTGTTGGCATCAGATAAAGGGATCTTGTGTCCACATGGAGTGCATTTCTTAAAGCCCAGTTGGTTTACCTCACTTTTCAGCCATGATAAATCCACAGGAAAACAGTCTACTTCCTTTAGAAAAGGAAGTAAAAAGAAGAGGGAAAGGACCGAATGGCAGAACATGGGAAAGTCTAGCTAAACCAAAATACACATTTTTTTTTTTTTTAAGAGATAAGAGTAAGAAAAGGGAGGATAGGATAGTGAGACAAGATGAGGAAAAACATGGCTCAAGGCTGACTTACAGTTTTTAACCACAAAACTTTAACGGGAGCTCTAGAGCACCGAAACCTCGATGCTTGCCAGATGAGTGGCAAACAAGATCTGAGGTAATCAGGCAGAATGAGGCATTATGGGATGGACAGGAGGAGCTAGAGCTTCAAATCCTAAGCTTGTAAATCGGCCGGGTTGGATCTGAGGGTTGAACCAGAAACGCACAGGTTGAGGAACGAATGAAAATAGCAACATCACATCTTGTACTTGATCACTTTCTGTAAAAGTCTGGGTATCAAAGATAAAGGTGGGAAGGCATCTAGAAGACGAGAAGGCCACTGCTGGGTTAAAGAATCCCTCTGTAATTGTTCCTGTGATAGAATGATGGCAAAGTACTTGCTGCATTTGGCATTGTCCAGAGAAGAAAAAGTTTGCTGCAAGGAAAGCCCCAGTCACTGAACTGCTGTTTTACTATTGCTGGACTATGGTACCACTCATGAGGCATCAGATGGGATCTGCTGAGCCTGTCTGCAAGGCAAATGAGAGCTCCCAGAATGTGCGCTTCTATAAGAAAATGGTATAAGGCAATCACGCTCTGCCAGACCCTCACTGCTTCCTCACACAAGAAGTGCAATCTGGTTCCTACTTGTTTGTTGACGTAAGAAACTACCATCATGTTGTTAGTCTGGATAGAAATCCAAGTGCAGCTAACTCTGGGCAAGACCGCAATCCAAATTGTAACTTACAACCCAACAGGCGATTTCAACTACCCCACCATTAACTGGGAAAACTACTCATATACCAACTCTTTTGCTCAGTGTTTTCTGGAATTCATAAATTCCAACACCTTGGATCAATTTATCCACACCCAAACCAGGGGCAGCAATATCCTAGACCTGGTCATTACCAACATGGGCAACCGGTATTCCACACCACAGATCAATTCCTCGTTGGTCAGATCCGACCACAAGCTAATCAGCCTAGACATCAACATCACACCCCCACCCCCCCATTAGGGAAAATGCAGTAAAACATTTCTCCAAAGCCAACTTCACGCTTCTTAAGACAGAAATGGCAAACTTCACGACAACCATGCAGATGGACAACATAGGTACGACTGCTGAATCCTACACAAATGCACTTTATAAGCACTTACACCAGTGCATGGATCGTGCTATCCCTAACAGCACCATGATGCTATCCTCCAAAAAAAGGAAGCCAATCTGGTGGTCCCCTGCCATAAACAAACTCTACAATAGAAGAAAGAAACTGTTGCAAAAAAGAGTAAAAATCTCATGACTGGAAGAACTCCCTGGTCAGCCTCAGTAAGAAGCTGAGATTCCACAAAAAATCCTCCAAAGCTAGTTATGAAAACAAAATCACCACTGATTCTAAAGACAACCACAAAGCATTCTATAGCTATGTCAAGAATCTCAATGGCAACACTCAGATCTGCTCGGAGTTACAGCACAATGGCACTAAATATACAGAACCAACTGATATTGCCAACATCCTGGCAGATAGGTTCAGTGCTAACTTTACCCCCCCACCCCCTAAAGGGCCCATCTCTATACTGGAAGAATGCAAAGTTACTGTAATCAAGGCTGCACAGGTAAAAACCACACTCTCCAAAGCCAAGAACACAGCATCAATAAGACCTGACAACATCCCAGGCTGCGTTCTACATGAACTACAGAATGAACTGGCACCCCACCTAAGCACCATGTTCAATCATAGTCTCACCTCAGGCTTTGTGCCCATTGAATGGCACACAGCGACAGTTATCCCACTCCACAAAGGGGAAGCCACCAAGGAACCCGGGAACTACCGCCTCATTAGCCTAACAAGCCTGGTCTGCAAGGCCATGGAACGTATCATCATGGAACTTATAAACAAAGACATTGGTAATCTCCAAACTCTGGACCCCACCCAGTTCGGGTTTGTAAAAGGCAGATCATGTCTCCTAATCCTGACTGACTTCTTTGAAGCAGTCACCAAAGCCGCAGACGAGGGTAAGGTGGTTCACACAGCCTATCTAGATCTCGCCAAGGCTTTTGACACCATCCCCCAATCTGGAATTATAGATAAACTCACTAAACTAGGTATAAATCCCTATGTCATAAGATGGGTAGCCAACTGGCTCACTGACAGAACCCACACTGTGAAAGTAGCAGACTCCAAATCCGACTTCAGACCAGTGACAAGTGGAGTACCACAGGGTTCAGTCCTGGGTCCTCTCCTGTTTGGCATCTACTTTTCAGAAGTACAGGCTAACACAGAAGGTCTTTGGCTAACGAAGTTTGCAGATGACTGCAAACTAGGAGTCATAACTGAAACTCCTAATGATGTGGACATCCTACAAAAGGGCCTCACTGAGACAGATGCCTGGTGTCAAAGCCATGGCCTCAAGCTCAATGCCAAAAAGTGCATTGTCATCCCCTTTGGTAAAACGCTGTACCCATGAGCTACCACATAGGTGGTAGTCTACTTAACATGGAAAGTGTGATAAGAGACCTTGGGACACAGGTGGACAGTAGTCTCTCCTTTGATAATCACATCGTCACAGTAGTCAGGAAATCCTTTTACATGGCACACCTCATCACAAAAGGCTTCTCATCCAGGAAAAAAAGAGGTCATTGCTCCCCTCTACTCGTCACTCATTAGACCCATTATAGAGTACAACGTCCCTTTTGGTACGTACCTCACAAGACATCTACAACTGGAAAGGCAGCAGAAATACCTCACAAGGAGAATTACCGGCCTCAAACAGATGCCCTACGCAGACTGTCTCAAAACTCCAGCTTTACTCTGTCGCATATCGCCTACTCAGAGGCGATCTCTGCCTAACATACAAAGCTGTGTCAAACCCAGAGCTGTTGGACGTGCTCCACTTAAAGAAATCCCTCCGAGCTACAAGCTCTAGGGACCTAAACCTTGCCACCATAAACAGAACATGCTGGAGGGATAGATTCCTGTTCCAGAGACTTTTGGTACAAACTACCTATCAATATCAAGCAAAGCTCCTCATTAGCACTCAAGAAAAATCTTGATGATTGGATGGGAAATAGGAAATTCACCCCGGGGTCATCTCTGTGGCTCTGCTTGATAGGGGCACATGAAAATAATTTTCTTGGGTGGAGAAAGCCAGGGTACCTTTTTGGCTAGGCTTCTATAGGCCCTAAGGCCGATAGCCTAGTACCTACCTATGAACCTATGAAAGGAAGGTATGTGGAAGGATAAAACATCTGCCTTAGTAGATAAGACTAGGAGTTTAGCCACCCATGCAAATATTTCCTGCAGATATTGGTAGAGCATGTAGAAGCTGAGAATATTGTGCTTATAGGAGTCACCGCAGTATGCTCACATGTTAGCACTCAAAATGAACCATCAGTATCACCAATTCCATCAGCCCCAGAGCCCTAAGAACTAGTGTTGCAGTCAGAGGTGCAGCCTGTATAGGAATTAGCACTGCCTACTTCAGATTTTAAATCTTGCCCTGCAGAAGGGAATCTATGAACTTGGGAGAGTCCAACTGACAGCCTATAAAGAGAATTCCCTGGGCCGGATGAAAATTTGACTTATGGAAATGTATGGAAATTCCAAAGGACAGACTCATCCTGAACAGACAGTCTAAGGTCTGCATGAGAGACTCCATCATGGAAGCAGCTATAAGTCATTCATCCAGGTATGGGAAAACTTTGAACCCCTGGAGACACAAGTGAGCTGCTATGCCAGACATGCACCTGAACAAATGTTGGTGGTGGGGGGCTTTGGCAAGACCAACTTGCAGGGCTCAGAATTGGTTAATGGCTGGCTCCCAGAAAGAAATGAATGAAGCACATCTAGTCATCAAGTTTGAGACAGGGATGGAATGGCTACACCATGACCATCCTGAACTGGGTCTTTTGGACATATATGTATAGGTTGATGAGGTCCTGTTTTTTCTTCAGAACTAAAAAGAAACTAATACAAGCTTGACTCTCTCTGGTTTGGCGTCATTTTATGGATGGTTCTTTTGTACAGCAACGAGGTGATGTCTTTCTCCTGCATGTTTGCCTTATTGAGTGGAATATCTGGCAACAGCTGTTTTGCTTTTGAGGGTGTCATGAAAAGGGTATAGAATAGACTCTGGATAGGATTCCTCTGACCCAACTGCCCTGAATGATGGCCTCCCATGCAGATGAGTAGAGAGATAAACGACCCCTGACTGACTCCAGAGGGAAGCAGTCAGGCAAACTTTCAGAGAGTTTCTTGGTGGCATGGTCTGCTGTATCCCTTCTGCCTATGGGCCTGCATCTGTTAGAGAGGCCGCGTCTGCCATGACTGCCCTTATCAGAAGATGCCTCAAACTGCTGATGCTTGATCCTTTTAAACCAGAGTGATCTTTGGCTCTTTTGGTTCATGTTATATGATCTTTGTGGGGACTCAACTTTTCTCTAATGGCAGAAGTTGTTTTACTGTCTTGTTCACATTCCTTTCTTTCATTACTGGAACGAGCAGCAAAGATCCAACAAAAGGGGAAATGATGACGGATGCTTTAAAGTGGTCCTCAATGTCAAAGATGTGCAGCCAGGTCAGACATCTCATAGCCACTCCTGCTCCATCAGCCACATTATGCATTAAGAGCATTAACAGGTTGGATATGTTGGACATCATGCTCAGGGGTGCCTCCACCTGCTTCCTGGATTTCAATGTTAGTGGTGTTTTCAGACAGACTAGGGATTGCTATAACAAATCCCTCTGAAGATGATTTATAAGAGTCGTGCAGTTCAAAGGACTTAAACAGAAGATGCCCAGAGCACATACATGCTTCCCTAATCTATTCATTGCCCAGGACATTTTGCTGGGGAGAATGGACAGAGGCTGAATTGTCTGTCAGCACTTTGTTTTTCTGCCAAGATAACAGAATCCACCATTGGAGACTTTGCCCAGTGCTGTCCATCCTTGGTATTTCTAAGAATCTTACCAGGTTTTCATGGGACTGACTTGCATGCATCTGTCTCCTGCCATGAGCTTAACTTATCTACTAGAAGGACCACCCAGGAAGAAGCCCGGTCAAGACACAGGTCTCAAAAAGAGAATCTCCTCCTGGGGGTATGAGCAGGCCAAAACCTTATCTGCTGCATAAGCTCCATGACTTCGCCAAAGGTGGCATGGTTGGGAGGGAGCTTGGGAAACCTCTGTTGTCATCAAGTCAGTATCTAATGTTAACATACTCCAACAGGGAGTCATAAGTGTCTCCTCTTACACAATCTCGTTTTTCAATACATCAGGAGGGGTATGACCCAATCCCAAGCACATTGCTCACAAATCATGAGCGTCTCTGGGGATTACACAAACAATGAAATGGAGCACTTAGCTGGCACCAAATGGGGAGCCCTGCATCTGTTTACAATGCTGCCAAATGAGATCTGGGGGTATCACAGGCTCTAGTGCATTATGTGAAGGTAAATCTTAAAGAGGCTCACAGCTGGAGTACTAGTGCTGCACAGTTGAATCCGAAAAGTGGTTCAAGGACCAATAAATTGGACTAGATGGATTAAATAAGTATGATCTTTTGTTTGCCAATTCCCATAAGACCTTAATTAGTCTGTAATGAATCGTTACAGTAATCAACAATTAATTTATACTTTGAGAAGCACACAGGGATTCTTCTCTACACTAGAAGGTACAATAAAATGCATGTTATAATGTAAAAAAATGATATATCCTAGCTTTATGTTGTAGCTATAACTATACCCCAAACAAACAGAGTTCAGATAGCATGCCAATGCTGGAACAGCTAAGCAAGGGAGAGTAACAGTGATGGCTTATGCTGCCTTGGCCATTCAGGGAGGTGGAGTGGGTGGCTTCTCCCCATGCAAGTGGAGTTTTGCATTCAGTCAATGGCCATAGGATGGGGAGATGTGGAATTACTGATCCCAAGCCATTGATAGTAACCCTTACAGGGCATGTGTGTGTGTGTGTGGGGGGGTGGGGGGGGGTGAGCAGCCACACATCAGGGAAGGACAGAGGACACTCCCATGATGATGTGGATTCCCATGTCAACCAAAACAGGTAGAGTTAGCTGCACAACACAAACAACCTTCATTGTTGCTTGTAAGATGGTCATGGAATGGACTGCTCTTGCACCAGTAATGGAGAGCAAATACGAAAAAGAAGTTATGCACTTATCATAAAGTTCCATCTGTGTTGTCCATTTTCATTCTTCAGCTGTTGGGTTCAGATCTGATCTTCGGATTTGACTCTGCCATTACTAATGCTCATGGCAACCAAAAAGCTCTCAAGCTTCTCCCTTAGCCATAACTCGCCAACTCCTAACATACCCCAGGCCTTGTTTGCTGATTTTCCTAACATAGGACATATTAATATAAGTAGAAGAAAGTACATCTGGAGCTCAACATTAAGGACAGTGGTGTCCTAATATGTAATTTTTCCAGAAGTCTTTTGTAATAAGCGTTGGTGGACGCAAAGTTAAGGAAAAATGAAAATGGACAACACAGATGGAACGTTATGGTAAGCACATAACTTATCTGATATTGTCAATTTTCATTCTATCCTCAACTGTTGGGACAGAGTCCCCAAATACTTAAAATCCCAGGTGGACTAAGGAAGGATATTCCTGAGCACAGCTGAGCAAAAGGCTGCTCTTTCCCTCGAGACCAGAATCAATCTGTAATGTGATAAATGCATGAGGATTAGCTCAAGTTGCAGTCGCACATATGTCGCCCATAGAAGCTCTAGATAGAAACACCAAAGAAGTTGTTATGGATCTAGCTGAATGAGCTCTTAAAGGTTTTGCTAAGGTTAGACCCAACTTGTAGATAACTGAAATGCAATCCGTCAGCCATCTGGCCAAGGTTACCTTTGCCAATGGTTTGCCCAATTTAAAATCTGCAAAACACACAATTTATCTGTCTTTCAACTTTTTTTTGTTCTGTGCAAGTAAAAATGTAATTGTCTGTTAACATCTAATAAATGCAACATATATTCACCTTTGTTTGCAAATTTAGGAAAGAAAACTTGCAATTAATTGACTGATATTGGATTCTTACTCTACCTTAGGAAGAAAAGAAGCTTTGGTACGTAAAGTGACTATCTTTATGAAAGATCAAGTAAGGAGGTTTAGAAGACAATGCTTGAAGTTCTCAAATTCTTCTAGTAGAAGTAATGGCCACTAGAATGATAGTTTTTCAGGTCAGGAACTTAAAATAACATTTTGCTACTGGTTCAAAAGGGGAATGAGTCATGACCTGCAGTACCAAGTTCAAATCCCATTGTGGAGTAGAATCTCTATATGGGGGTCAAGAGAAGAGTGCCTATCAAAAATGCTTTATAAAGCTTAGATGAGGCCACAGATGAATTTTCAAATCCAATATGAAAATTGGAGATTGCTGCTAACTGAACTTTGTTGAGGAACTAGCTCCCTCATTAAAAACTGTTGCTAAGAATTACAGTACACTTTGTACAGTAGCTGAGAAAGGGTAAATGTGCTTTTGTTGTGCCCAGTAAATGAACGTTTTCCATTTACTTATGTAAAGTTTCTTTGTAGAAGGTTTATGGGAAGATAAAAGAATATGTCGGATGGGGCAAGACAGCATTTGTTGTCTGGCTATCAACATAACTGGAGAAACCATGCTGTCAGCTTGAGGTTTGAGATACCCAGATGAATCATACCCGTCAGGTGAGACAGGAGGTCTAGTACTGGATCCAGAATACAAAGTTGGTAAATAAGATGTGGCCATTTATTTATTTATTTATTTATTTATTTATTTTATTTAAATTTGTTGACCGGGAGTGTCCGACTGGACGTAGGTCCATTTTCAGCGGAGGCCCGGGGAGAAAAGCTCCACAGTTAAAATAAACAGACAGTATATACATTGGATTGCATAGTGAATAACAATTTACATAGCAATTACTTACAACATATTTACAGATGAAGAACACAGTACATCAGTAGACAACTAGAATCTTTATCTGTGAAGTGCATACCAGATGTTAACAAATGTTACAAGAAGAAGAAGTTCATGCTGTATAATAAGTACTGGCTTATGAGCATCTGAGCTTGCTATAATCAAGGTAGTTAGTGGAGTGGAAAGAAAGGTAGTGGTAGTGGCCATAGAAAGGGGAATCAAATCTGTCGAAGCCAATAGGGTGCAATGAAGATGGCTTTGCTCTTCAATATGGCAGCTTTCCGCACAAATTTTGGAATTAGGGGAATTGGTGGATGAGAATAAAGTAGACTGGGGGGGGGGGGGTCCAACTGTAGAATAGAGCATCCCTCGGTGATTCCCCATGGAGACGGGATCAGGGCAAAATAGCTGCTGCATTTGTTGTTTAGGGGAGAAGCAAAAAGATTGCAACAAGGCTTGCCCCATTGACGGAAAAGCATTTCTGTTACTTTCATGTTGAGAGACCACTTGAAGTAGAAGAATGGACCTGCTCAATTTGTCTATCACACTGGACTTCCCCAGAATGTGCATTCCTATGAGAAAGCCATTGGACGAGATCGCCCATTGCCACACTTTGAGTGCTTCTCAACACAAGGGGTAAGATCTGGTCCCTCCTTGTTTGTTGATGTACCAATTTAATGATATATTCTCTGTTTGAATTGCAATCATACCTAAAGGGAGAGCATCCTGGAAGGCCTGCAATGCTAAGAGCACTGCTCTCATCTCTGAGACATTCATATGTAAATTGGCCTCTTCGGGGGACCAAGTGTCTTGGACTGTTTTCCCCAGGAAGTGCTCCCCAATCTGGGAAGCGTCCATGGTCACTATGGCCTTGGCCTGAAACCTGATCTTATTGAACCAACCATTAAAGGTATCACCTGCATATGATTCTTATTTGTGTTGACATGCATTGGTAAAGAATCGACCACTGTGAAATCTTGCTAGAGGAACTAAAATTATGGCAGCTGACATTAACTCCAAAGCTTGAAAAATGAGTTAGGCTAAAATTGTGGTGTTGTAAATTATTTTCCTGACCTGGAATCTGTCAGTCTGCACTCTGAGAGTGGAGAAAAGCTGTCAGTGATATTGTGTTGAAGACTTCCCCTATGAATTCCAAAATCTGAGTCAGTTGTAACTGAGACTTATTGTAATTTATGGTTATTCCCAAAAGGGAATAAGTGTAGAGTACTTGATCTCTTGCTCTTATTAGTAGATGCCTGGTAGGGGCAGTAATGAGCCAGTCATCTAGATATGGAAATACTTGGAATCCCTGCAGTCTCAAGTGAGCTGCTACCACTGCTATGCATTTGGTGAACACCATGGGGGCTGTGGTGAGGCTAAAGGGCAGTGGTTTGAACTGATGGTGGCTGGCTCCCAGCAGGAAGTGTAAATACCTTTTGGACTGCCTGTTCACTTTTATCTTGAAGGTCTATCGAGCACACCCAGTCGTCCTTGCCCAAGAAGGGTAACATGGACTGAACTGTGACCATCTGAAACTTTATATGTCAAACTTACTTGTTCAAAATGCTGAGATCCAAAATTGATCTCCAGTCCCCTGTTTTCTTTGGCACGAAAAAGAATATTGAGAAGTTCAAGATTCTATCTGGTCTGGTGGGACCTCTTGGATGCCTCTTTTCTAGCAATTTTTGTATTTCTAGTGCTGCTACTTTCCTCTGGCTGGGTGGAACATTGGGAATTTTGCATACAGCTGGAGGTGGAAGGGAAAAGGGAATTATAACCTCCGGAAATAATCCTCTGCACCCAAGTATCTTTTGATATATCTAGGCAACCTCTCTGGTGCAGGGACAGTCGACCATGATTGCCTCCAGAGGGGGACAACTGGGACTGCTTTCAAGAGCACTGATAGGGTCGGTCAGAGAAAATTTCTGGACTCCTGGTTTTGCAGGTCTCCTCTGCTGTGTGGGCATCGACTTCCATTAGAGTTCCCCCTCTGCCGCTACAAACTAATTTCAAGTGTGTCTTGAGGACGACCCTGGGACTTTCTAAACCACATTTTCCAGCCACCTCATTGATTCCCTGAAAAGGATCTTTGAGGGATCGAAACTTGTATGGCCACTGCAGAGAGGGTCTTCCCATCCTTTTCACACCTGAAAAGTGTGTCCGTCACTTCTGGGACAAACAATGAGCTGCCATCAAAGGGTGCACTGATGAACGAGGGCTTGAAAGGCTATGCAAAGTCACATTGCCTGAACCCGCTGCGCTTGAAGCACATTCAACTGCATATGAGATAAGCCTCATGGACAACTTTGAAATGGATTGAAGGGTAGCCAACTGAGTGGCCACTGAAGACTGAGCCTTAGCAGCAATGGTCCCTGAAGTGGATTTTGAAAGTTCTTTGATCAAATCCCTTTGCAGTCTGGTAAAATGATGTGCCATACAGTTCAGCAACCCAAGGGCAAAGATCTGTGAAGCATATACATGCTTCCCAACTCTATCCATTGGCCTTAACTCCCTCTTACAGGGATGGGCAGAGGAACTTTGCAGCAAGTTCGTTCTTGGTGGCCACCACCACAACCATAGCATCCACGGGAACCCCTTTACCCCATAATTACTTCCCAACAGGCTGAGCCAGAATCTGATCTGGCCTCTTATGAACTGGGTCAACTGTGTCATATTCCATCCATGCTCACCGAGAGATCAAATCAATGAGGTTATTGGCGAGTGGAGTAACCCAGGAGGTAAACAGGCCAGCTCCAAAGGCCTCCAGAAGTACTGACTCCTCTGGTGAATGGTTGCTGGAGGACCAGCCACCTCTCTGCTTAAGGATCTCAAGAATGTCCCCAAATGAGATGCCTTCTGGAGGTGACTGTAGTGATCCTTCTCTCATCAAAATCAATATCCTCAGTAACTGGATCTTGCGGAGTCTCTAAATGCTTCATCTTGCACTTTCTCTTCCTAGGAACCTCCTCAATGGGATGCTCCAGTGAAGTGTCAGAAAAGATCGTAAAGCCCTGCTGGGTGGTCTGGGTGTCTTCAGCAGGCTGTCCCTGTGGCGTAGAATGATGTGGCTCCAGGTGCAGAGACATTTGGGACCCAGACTGAAGATCTAAAGGGGTTGGATCCAGCTGTCCTGTCGGAGCAGAGAATACTCTCTTTACTACCTCAAATACTGCTCTGGAGAGAAGGAAGACATCTGTGATGAGAAGCCAGGTTGCTCTACTAGTGCCCCCCCCCCCTGCCCCAAGGGCAATCTCCCTGAAGAGGAAGCTGGAGCCGAGCTATCCAATGCCAAAGCTCCAAGGGGCAGAGATGGCACCGAAAACTTTGGAGTCAACTCTCAAGCCTCAGACCCGACAAGGCATCTTCAGCTCTGAGAGTCAACCGCATCCGAAGATGTCGGAGCCAGTACACTCAGAGAAAGCTTCAGATCTGAAGATAAAGCTATCGTAGGATCTGAGACAGGTGGATCCAAAAGATTCAGATCCAGGGACTCTGAAGCAACTAGAAGGGTCACAGAAGGAACAAGTGGTGGCGTGGTAGATGGATGGGGCTGCCTGACCTGAGGGGGTAGGAGCCAGTAAACACCCATCTGTATCTGCACTGAGAGAAACCTCCTCATCATTCTGTTGACATCTTACTCAGTCAAACTCCTGGAAGAACGAGATGAGGTAAGGGTGGGTGATCTGGAATGACACCTTTCCAAAAATGGACAGGGAACCCTAGAACACACTGGGTCCAATGTAGGTGAATATTTAGTCTTGGGAAGACTCTTCAGATCCGAACCAATACGATCTGTTGATTTTTTTGTCAGATCTCAAGAAGTTGGATCTGTTGACGTCTTGGTGGAATCTGAAGGGAAGTGGATTTGAACTGGTTTGAGATCAGTTTTTGACTTTTTCCTCCGCGGCTCCAAAGATGGAGTCAAGGAAGTAGAAGGCCTAGGAGATTTAGACAAGGACTTTCAGTTTTTGTTTTGGGGGATTGAGCCCCAGAAATAGCTTCACCGAAGGTTGATGGAACCAATCCCTTTAGTATCAATTAATTTTTTCTATCAGCAACTGCTCTAGGATTGAAGTTTTTGCAAATTACACAATCCTCTTGGAGATATTGAGAGCCCAAGCAGTATACCCAAAACATATGAGCATCTGAAAGGGACAATATGTACCCCCATTTTTGACATTTTTTAAACTAGAAGGTCCTTTTTCAGGCATACCGGCAAGTAGAATAAAAGAAAAAGAATAAAAGAATGAAATCCTCTTCTTTTTTTTTTTGGAAGGATAACGTGATAAAGAAAATACCAACAATGGTAAAGAAGGCTACACTAGGATGTAAAAACAGTAAGAAACAAGGAAAAAATTACCAACAATGATAAACAATTACACCAAATGTAAGAAGGGTAAGGAAGTAACATATTAATAAGATTTATGGCAGATAAAAAGGAAAATTTTAAAAGAAAACACTTATCTGAAGAAAACTCAAGAGCCAAGGCTGACCATATCTTTACGCACAAAGTGGCAAACAAGATCTGGGGTATGTTAGAGCTTTTTGGTTGCTACACGTTTTAGTAACAGCTGAGTCAGATCTGAGGATTGGATCCTATCCCAACAGTTGAGGATAGAACAAAAATTGACAATAGAACAAAAATTGACAACATCAGATGAAGAGTTAGCTGATGGTCATCAGACACAGGGACAGAAAAAAGCATCAGAATTAATGAGTAAAGTAAGCAAACAAACAAATAAGTAAAAATAAAGGATGATCTAAAGCCACTATTGGAAGCATTTTAACTTCCTTGAATAAACATTAGAGACATCTAATCTACTTGGGACCATGATCTATACCTACTGGAACACTATGTAAACTGCACCAGACAATGTCTACAATTGAGGTAAGCCCCATTTTTCTTAAACAGAATATTATATACCTCCCCATCCGGGGAAAAATGACACTCTAGGTCCATTTCTAACTTCTACCACTCTAGTCAATGCATTCTAGTTCTCTATACATACTAGAATTCTCTCCTGGAATGCAATCCTACTCCATCAGCAAACAAAACTCCCTTTGTATCAACCAAGGCGGATTATAGATATGCAAAACACGAAGATGCCAAACAAGAACAAAAGGATGAGCCACTCCACAGTAAAAAATGCACCTATTCAGGCCAAATACAATAAAACCAATTCTGGACTTTATTGAAGAAAATAAAACAAATAAGTGCTTTCGTCCTGACCACTTCAGAACTTCATCAGATAATGAATTAATTTACACAAACCATTTATATAGTACAGAGGAAACTGGGTAAAACAATCATTAAAAGTTAATAAGTTATTTAAAATGACACACCATTAAAGAAAAATCATGTAAAAACCATGCTTTATGTATGAAAACTGGTTAAAATGCATAAATAAATGTGGAAAATTCAAATTGTATTTTAAAAACATAATAAAATATATAATTTAATAGTACAGAAGAAATATAAATTAAACAAAACAAAACACTTATCTTTCTAAAGCTTTTAGTTTCAACAGAGAGCTAATGGAAATGTGTTCATTTAGGCCTGGCCAACTTGATGCACTGAGACGCAGTTGCCAGTAAACCTCTCTCCTTTCTAACAAAAGTGACCAGGCACCACCTCGAGGTTCGGTTTTAATATTATCAATGACAGTGAAGTGAAGAGTGACCAGTATTTTCCATAATGTGTTTACTAAGTGCATTTGTATCTTTTTTTGATTTTATATCATACAAATGTTTTATTTTTTTAAAACACAGTTTGAATCTTCCACATTTATTTATGCATTTTAACCAGTTTTCATATATAAAGCATGTTTTTACATGACTTTTCTTTAAGGGGTGTGTCATTTTAAATAACTGATTAACTTTTAATGATTGTTTTACCCAGTTTCCTCTGTACTATATAAATGGTTTGTGTAAATTAATTAATTATTTGATAAAGTTCTGAAGTGGTCAGGACGAAAGCGCTTATCATTTGTTTTATTTTCTTCAATAAAGTCCAGAATTGGTTTTATTGTATTTGGCCTGAATAGGTGCATTTTTTTTTACTGTGGAGTGGCTCATCCTTTTGTTCCTGTTTGGCATCTTACTGTTTTGCAACAGTTTTTCCTTTTATCTTTTTTCACGGATTATAGACATGATATAGTGTCATCACAGATATACTCAAATAGCTCTTCATCCCCACGTAACAACCATATACATCTATTAGCAGATCATCAAGTATATGTGGAAAATGCATGGAGATATACACCCCCTTTTCCTGGCTCCTCAAAACAAAGAGATTGTTGCCATTTTCCATTACAATTTCATCTACAAATCATATTCTTTGTTTTCTTGAAAAGCTCATATCCAGTGTTTAATTCTTTTTAAAACAAGTGAACATTCTCTTGTCCTTAACTGGCTTAGTTAAACCACTTTCCAAGTTATTCAACTCCAACTTCATCCCTCAAGCTAAACATTTTTCTGATGCTTCCTACAGTACCTGGTTTCATATTTTTAACACTGGCCATTAAAAACCTTTGCATGTACACTGACTACTTATATACAACACACACAAAAATCAGCGCCTCAGTTGTTCATAAAACTACATACAGTGAGAAGAGAAACCTTTCCTACACTGAAAGGACATGTACACAGACATTTTCTCCAAAAGGAAAATAAAGCATTCAAAAAGCACTACAGAATAAAATTTGACGATACAGTTAAATCAACGACAACCAAAATCATTAATGCAAAATTAATCTAATCCCCACCCACTCAAGAGTCAGCATCTTGAACATGGTTAGCCTTAAGAATTTGTATATCCTCAAAAGATGAAAAATCGGTTTCCTAGGTTCATCCTTCTCAGAGACCAGGAATAACGTGGAATAAAATCCTTTTCTTTGCCATACAGATGTACGCCTTACAAGAAGTTATGTGAACTACAGTACAAGCTGGGTTTGGTCCTAGGGAATCAGAGGTATTCCTCTAAAAGGAACAGCTCCCTTTAATTCTATTTCATAGCCAATGATGCAGCCTATCCTACCTGTCTGTTGCCAGTCAGGCTTAACCAGTTTTGCATGAAATGTGACAATTTGCCCCATAAAACATGAGGAGGGTAGAAGAAGGAAGAAAAAAGGGGACTGTGTTGGGACCACAGTCAATACTTTCCATTTTCTCCCTGTATGGAAGGGGACTTGCTCCCCCCCACCACCTTGATAATCACACCTCTGTCCTTGCTACTACCTTTCTTTGCCTAACTCCATCCATTTTAGTTTTCTTCATGTGAAAGGGCACTGCTTAGTTTGACAGTTTCTGCTATACTTTACAATACACAGATGAAAACTGTTGCACTGATTCAGTAGCTTTGCCCTTTTCTTCCATTTTTTTTAAATCTTATGTGAAGGAAGGCCAAACAGTAGAAAGTCGGTCTAAGAATGACCCCTTTCATGGGCTGTAACCCTAGCAAAGCAGGTCTTCTAATCACCCTAACAGTAGCTACTGACCTACTGTAAGCAAACACTGCATTATAAAAGGATTTTACAGTATGCTTATCCACTTTACATGTTGGGCCAGTCTGCACATCTTTTCTATCAGATCCTCACCTTTGATCTCAGAATCAATGTTCCTGTAGCTGCTTGAAGATCTCACCCCTATATTTAATTATATGCACCTGATAAGAGCTCCTTGGAAAAAGAGGTGTACACTTTCTCAAAATTATCTAAATCTCTGCTGTCACTAATGGGGAGCTTATTGAATCTAGAAGCTTAGGTCCCCAGCAACTACTAATGACTCCACTGCTTTGTTCATAAGGTCACTATACTGGCATTAATAAGCATATTGAACAATATCAATGTAAACTTGTCACCTGTCTTAGGCCCAGGAAGCTGGGAGCCCGGTTCTAGCAATGCCAATGCAAAAACACATCCTTATAAGTATAGTAAAAGGGGGAGGGGATTTCTACACCTAATAAATCTCTAAACCTAATAAATCTTTCTCGGACTCTATAGCCATATTGGTGCCCCACTTAAAACGGTGTTTCACGGGGTTTGAAGTTTCTCAGAGGAAAGTCCAAACAGTTTCCTTGTCATTTGCATCAGAATCTACAAGCAAAGTCCTCACCATTTTACTCAAGAGGAATTTGGAGTGGCTGAGTCTCCTGAAACAGAGGTCTGAGATAGCACAGGATTTATATGGATTGTCCTGCCTGGCAGTACGTGTCACCACGTACTTCAAGTCAAACACAACTTTGGCCTACATCACTAGCCAAAGATGACTTATCCCATTTGTGTGGAACTTCCTACATAAATTTTTCAAAAATATCAGATTTCTGTATTTTATGACCAATATAACAGACACACTCAGGTTCATGCAATTCAGGGGCAGAAACAGAAATTTTGGAAGGCAAAAATCCAACTTGGGCACCTGGGATCCTGCATCTGGTCTATATATTCCAAACAATTCCAGGAAGCACTTATACAGCAGCATAAAATATGGTTCTCCTGTCTGCTCCACAGAAGACAGGACAGGATGGGATCTGGAAGCACCTGGATGTTGGGCTATGAGTGTGAAAAGCACAATCTCACCAAGTTCTGCAGGACTCATGGGATTACTAAGGCTTCACAGTCTGTCTACAAGGTGTCTTTCACAACCATCTTTCTTCAGTTGCTGTATTTTCCTATGTTTCCTATTCATTAACTGACCCTTGGGCTAACATCCACATGCATTACCCAATTTTCTTCAGGTCAAGTGGGTTTTTAAATTATTGATCCACAGAGTTTTTTCTTTTTGGTTTGACAGCAATGCAGTACAAAAAAGTTGACAGACTGGCTATTTTGAAAATTACCATTTGAATCTTATCCATTGCGAGTGTGGCCCCACAGGTCAAAATGAACAACTTGTGACCAATTAAGCTGCTGAACTGACTGTAGTTGAGATGTGAGCAAATTTAATATAATGTCTTGAACAACAACAGAAAAGTCATGGTTTCCCTTGCAGAAGAGCCTGAGCTTATAAGCACAGATAGCAACCAACTGCCACTCCTGTTCTTGCAAATGCAGATGGACTGCTACTATGGACAAGGACTTAGTGAACATATTGGAGATGGAAACTGGAAGGCACTGGCTCCCATTCTGAGGAATGACATACACAACATGTCTGATCTCCTTTGGAAAGGTAAAGGATAATCCAGGGTATAAACTCGTTGTCCTATATGGATTGCCTTAAAGCTCTATCTCTATTTGTCTCCTACAAGTTACTGGCAAGCACTCAATGCCTGGCATAGAAGGCATCAGATCCAGGTCTGATGGACCTTTTACAGATCTGGAAAATGTACAGCATTAGAACCACTAGATCCAAGGACTGAATTTTGATTGCAACATAAATAAGGCAAGTTGGCAAGACAGATGTGTCACAGGGGATCCCCATGCTCTGGAAAAGGCACCCCATCCATGTGAAGAAGAGTATATCACTAAATTTAAATGCAACCTTGATCAATGGACAAGAAATTGGAAATGCACTCTGGGTCTGGCCTCCATATATCTGATAGAGTCAGGCAATAATGTCAGAACTAATATACGCCCCAACTACATACCCTCCAGAAACTTCCTAACATACCCCCTCCTAATAAATGCCCATGATATATAGGGACTCAATTGGGTTGGATTGAATAGCTAGGCTTATAAAAGCTCTGGTGGTTATTAGCCTAGTATATACTTATACCTATGACCCTACATACAGAGAACTTACGGAAGTTATCCTTGGGAAAGAAGTTGTTGAGAAACATTAGATCTCGATTGGGCTGGAAGTCACTGATATTTTTGGCAAAAAAATGGTGTAAAGCCCTTGATCTCTCTGACCTGGTGGAAGCAATCAATTTTCACACAGATGTTTTCTTCTCAGAGGAGAAAACAGATGCCATAACATTCATCATGATTTCAAAAGACTCAAACAAAGTGTTGCAGAAGAATACATTTTTTTCCCAAATCATACAAAAAGGTTGGTACTAAACCCAATGTTTAACAGCAGCTAGGTTCACCAATCGAATGACTACATGGCCTGATCTGGAATTAGTATATAAAAATCATACGACAAAGGAACTCTGTACAATCTAGCTGCTTTTTTGGGGGAAGAGGATGGCTTGCCAGGCAAGTTACAGGCTGTAATAATAACATTCTCCAATGCTGGAAGAACAGGAGGAAGATGAATTCCCTGCTCCTTCTCCTAGAATTCATAAGACTAGTTCTCTCTTGCCACCAAGGGTACACTGATAGCCTCATGGTGACTGAAGGGCCTACACCAGAAGAAGCCAAGGGGAAAAATACAGAAATGGCCACAGTACAGTCACCCATATGCCGCTGAGGCATTTTAACAGCCTGCTGGGGTGACAAAGACTGTTTATTAATTTTCTTCTTTTTGTGACAGATGGAAGAACACTAAATAACACAATAAAAAACACTTTAAACACTTACCCCAGCAAACAAAAGCAAACTAACACAACTTATACCAAGGAAAAAGTAGTTATAAATTTGTTTTAACGTTTTTCTGCAAAACTAAAAATAAATGCTCCTATTTAAACATTACCAAAAGTCACATAACAGTCAATAAACAAACTTTTCTGAGTTTTAAATTTATAATTTCATGGAAAAAATTCACCTTTTGTCATAAAGGGGGATATCTGCCTAGCAATGAAAAGCTTTAGCAGACAGTCAATTCTTAAATGCCCACAATATGAGCACTCTTCTGTGGCAGGAAAGCTCTGAATTGTTTAGTGCACAAGCCACTCTTGCTCAGCTCAGCTCCAGCTGAATAATGGCTTGGGTGTATGGAAGATGCCTTTGAAGCTCTGTAAGATGGTCAGCTTTACATTCTGTGTAGGATATAACACATATAAGCTAAAGCTACTGCAGCCCTGATCAATATGATGAACATCTGGAGGACATGGTCCCTTAAAGGGCTTCTGTTGCTTTATTTGTGGTGAAACCACACCTGATGCTTACTCATCTGGGTCCTGGAGAAAGTACACTGCATGAAGAAGAAAGCTCACACCACTGTCAATGTACTCCCTTGCTTATTCATGCTCACTATGTGGTCTTGTTCACTGGGCTGAAGATTTCTGGACCACAAAAGGGAATATTTATAAAAATCACCACCAAGGAGCCAGTGTAGGTAGTGTGGCAAAGCCAGGCATGGAAATGGACAGTGCCATATTAAAAATAACAGGCATCACATTACCAAGGCGCCTGTGGTCAACAGCAAGACTTTGGTCAGCTGAGTTAAGTTGGAGAATATCTCAGCAGCATATCATGAGAAAACTCTACCATATAGTACATTAAAAAAGCAGCCTCAATGCAAAGGGCAGGATGCATAAAAATGCCTACATTCAGTGGCCTGAGACTCTCATCTGGTGAATGGAGCACAGAACTTTGAGTGGTGAACGTCCTTCCAAGAACTGCAGCAATGATCAACATATATGGCTTGGGGGTCCTCGACAGAAAAGTTTATTCACTAAAAAAATGCAAGACTATCAGCTTTCCCAAGAAAAGAAGCCATTGTATCAAGAATAACTCAGGCCACTCTGGTGATACTTAAACTAGGAGGATCCACCCATTAAGACTTCTTGGTGGAGCAAAAGGTGCTTTGAAGCATTCACTCAGGGGAAAAAAACAATGAATAGCTCCCTCTTCTGGCATATCATCTCTGGCACTTTCCCATACCTGAAGTCATGGGGAGGGGGGTAAGAACAGGAATAAATATCATCTCCATCAAATCAGAAAGACAAGAGTCAAAGTGCTTCCTCTTTTTCTGCCTCTTAATCAGAGAGGAGCAAAACTGAGGAATAGCAAGAAATGTCTAATGAATGAGACCATTATATTTCTCTTGTTGTTACAGTATTCTCACAGCTCTGCAATATGTTTCTGGATTACTACTTCCCTGATGCATCACACTGCAGCAAATTTAAGCTACCATGTTTTACCCTGTGTGTCTTCTGGAAGTGAGTTTTCATCATTTTTGTGCATTTTAACATACCAGGCCCAGTAACAGCAATTGATCTGTATCGTACCACAGTCTTTCACTACACTCACACATATCATGACTGAAATCTAAAATTTTAAGAACATTCACTTATACATGTCAGTGTTTACTGGAAAGCATCTTAAAAAAATCTGCAAAAGTTGAACTCTGGTCAGAATACATATTAGACAGCTTCAGCATTTTCTTTGTCGAGTACTCAACAAGATGACATTTTAACATTTTCTTAATTGCAGGATTCATGTTCAGAAGGTCATTTTAACAAATAGCACCAAAGCAAACCACCTTTTAGGTCTACTGATGATACTTTCATTGCTGGTCCCCTGCTAAATAGTACAGCTGCCACAGAAAGTCCTTAGGTAGGCAACATACATGGTTTAGGTTAACTTAAACCACAAAATCAATCAAATAAAAAACAAAGCACCAACCGACTGTCAGGAGCTTCTAAAAAATGAGACATTCGACTTTCTAATGTTTATGATGAAAGTAAGCATGAACATGGTAGTTCATTTTGCATGGGCACAGAGAATTTCACGTTAACATTTATTCCCATGTACTGTACACAACTATTAACATAGACCCGTGATATAAAATATGTATGAACCAGAAAAGCAGAAGCAGCAACACAAATCAAACTTAGAATGGGCAATTCTTACTACAGAAAATATAATTCCTGTGAAACGAAACAAAGCAAGACGCTCACTTTAAGTAACAGCTGTAACAAACTGCAACAATTCCAAAAAAAGTTATGTACTCACTAGAACGTTCCATCAATGCTGTCTATTTTCATGCTTCCTCAACTGATGGGTTCAGGTTAGAGCTCAGCCGCTTCAACCAGATCATCGGATCCTAGAGCTCTCTAGGTCCTCCCTTTACCCACAATGCCCCGTTAATCTAACATATCGTAGATCAAGTTTACTGCCCCTAGGACATACAGAGCCCAAGCTCAAACAAGGAACAGAGGTTCTGGTGTAGGTCTTAGATCTTTCCAGATGCAAAGGATAGGGGCAGGTGGGTAGGAAGTTCAGGAAGAATTAAATGGACAACACAGATGGAACAATAGGGCGAGTACATATCTTATTTTTCTGATGTTGTCCTTTTCATTCATTCCTCAACTGATGGGCCAGAGTTCCCAGCTACTGTAACCTTGGGAGGCCCTCATGGAAGGATAATCTGGAGTAATGCAGGGTCAAAGGCTCTGTTCCTGGAAATTAAACCTAATGTATAATAAGCAATAAATTTGTGAAAATTCGTCCAAGTTGCAGCTGCACAAATGTCATCTAAGGGAGCACTTGACCAAAAGGCTGAAGGAACTGCCATAGACCTTGTGGAATGGGCCTTGGAGGGTTGGGCCATGACAAAACTTTTTTTTTACCATAAAAAAAGGAAATGCATTCAGTTAACCATTTGGCTAATGACTATGTATACTGGTCCGATCTGTAAGGAGAAAAGGAAACAATACTTTCTGAAGCCTTTAGTTCTGTAAAGACAAAAGCAAAGTTGTCTATGCACAAACAAAAGATGGAGCAAGTACTCTTCCCCTTATTTGAAAAATTAGGAAAGAAACTGGTAGAATAATGACCTGATTTATGTTGGACTCAAGACGCTAGCTTAAGCAAGAATTATAGGATTTGTTCACGAAGACACTTTGTCTTTCTGAAAAACTAGGTAAGGAGGTTTAGAAGATATAGCCTGGAGCTCAGATATTCATCTCAATGATGTAATAGAAACAAAAAATGTTTTTTAAAGACAAAAAAAATAGCTCTACTTTGGCTGAAGGTTCAAAGGGAGCTTGTGTAAAGGCCTGAAGCATGACAGTTAAATCCCAAGGAGGAGAAGGCTCCTTTAATGGGGGTCTAAGTAAAAAGGCTCCCTTAAGAAAGGCTTTACATAGTTTAGAAGAAGCAAGCTGCAGTTTAACAGTAGTAAAACCTGCACCTTCATTGAAAACTGAAACTAAAAGTTCAAGGATGGATGGCACAGGTGCTGAAAAAGGATCCAGATCCTTGCTAAGGGCCCAGAAAACAAACCTCTTCCATTTACATTTGCAAACCTTCCTTGCAGAAGCTTTTTAAGAAGATAACAAGATATGATGCACCGGAGAGGACAGCCCAGACTGATGAGCAATCAATGGAATTGGAGAAACCATGCGGTCTGTTTGAGGCCCGTTAAGTTCAGATGAATCATACCTGTTGGGTGAGACAGGATGTTTGGAGTGGCAATCCAGTATCCAGGGTGGATGTGGAAGGTGAGGCCAGAGGCAAGGGAACCAGATCTGACAAGACCAGAAGGATAGAATGAGGACAACTGTTCTCTTCGACCAGAATGCGTTCCGTAGGAATATGGATATGAGAAGTAAGAGTGGGTAAGTATAAAGAAGACCGGATGGCCAATTGTGGACAAGAGCATCTATCTGTGACTCCCCAATTGGGGGGGGGGGTCAGGGCAAAGGACCTGCTACATTTGTGGTTGAGGGGACAGGCAAATAGATCACAGCATGGCTGGCCCCACTGACAGAAAGTCCTCTTTGCCAGTTTGACACTGAAAGACCACTTGTGAGGCATCAGAATGGACCTGCTTAGTTTGTCCGCAATCATGCTGGATTTCCTTTGGAAGTGCCTTGCTATTAAAAAGTGACTGGAAGAAATCACCCATTGCCACACTCTTATTACTTCTCAGCAAAGTGGGTAAGATCTGGTTCTTCCCTGTTTGTTGATGTACCAACCACTGACATATTGTCCATCTGAATGCCAACAGTTCCGAATGGCAGAACATCTTGAAAGGCCTGCAATGCTAGGAGGACTGCTCTCATCTCCAGGACACTGATATGCATCTTGGCCTCTTCAGGGGACCAAGTACCTTGGACTGTCCTTCGCAAGCAGTGCTCCCCAACCCAACTGGGAGGCATCCACAGTCACCATGGTCATGGGCATGGGAAGAACAAATGGATGGCCTTCAAAGAGCTGGTTTGAATGAATCCACCAAAGAAGATATTTTTTTGCATGCTTGGGTAATCCTGACTGGAGCAGTTAACAGGTGTTGAAGAATTGACCACTGGAATGAAAGTGTCCACTGAAGTGTTCGCATGTGGAACCTGACCAGGGGAGCGAGGGTGATAGTTGCTGCCACGGATCCCAGGGCTTGTAAGACTAATTGGACTGGAAGAGAAGAAAGTACAGTTTTGTACCTACCATAAATGTAGATGTTTGAGTGTTCACCCTGCTGCAGTCATCACACTTGGGTTATCCTTCCGTCAGGCAGTACCGCAGTCGGCCTGAGTTCCAAAGTTTTGGTCCGGCGTCGGTTGCTGTCGCTTCTTCCCTGATGTCAGTGCGCCAGGGGTATATAAGAGGCATCCAAAGCCATTTTCTTCAGTTTTTCTTGCCCCAGATGTCAGGTGCCCCCAATAGGTAGGCAATATATAAATATAGCTATATAAAAAAATACATATAAAAATAAAACAATACCTTCAGGCACAAGCAAATACACTACAGAGGTTGTATAGGATAGAATGGTATAGATAAGTCCAGCTAGTTCAGAGGGGATGGAGGGAGGGTAACCTGGACTGCAGCAGGGTGAACACTCGAACATCTACATTTATGGTAGGCACAAAACTGCACTATGTTCATCGTGTTACCCTGCTGCAGTCATCACACTTGGGTTGAATCCCAAAGCTAAGGATGGGTGGTGGAGTTAAACAGGGTTAGAAGAAGCTAGTAGGCCCTGCAAAACTGCAGTGGCAAAACCAGCTCTAGTCTTAGAATATAGAGGTAAGTGATCGTGTTTGGTGAAGGTGTGCACTGAACTCCAAGTTGCAGCTTCCAGAATATCCTTGGTTGGCACCCCCCTGAGAAAGGCTGCTGATGTAGCTGTAGCCCTGGTGGAGTGGGACCTAATGTTAGCAGGTACCAGTTTCCCATGATGCGTGTAGCAGAAACATATGCAATGTCCTATCCATTTTGAAATGGTCTGTTTTGAGATAGCTTTTCCTTGTGATCCTGCAGCATAGGCTACAAAGAGCTGATCAGATTTTCTGAAAGCCATAGTTTTATCCAAGTAGTAACTTAATTGCATGTGAATGTCCAAATAGTGCAGGAGTCTTTTTCCTTTGTTCTGGGGATTTGTGAAAAAGGTGGGCAAATGAATGGTTTGGTTTAAGGCCACACTGGATGCCACCTTTGGCATAAAGGAAGGGTTAGTTCGTAGAGAGACTATGTCTTGATGAAAAATGAGGAAAGGCTCCACTGCCATTAGTGCCTGTAGCTCTGAAACTCTTCTAGATGAAGTTATTTCTAGTAGCAGGGCAGTTTTCCATTAAATAAATTTTAAATCAGCTGAAAAAGCTGGTTCAAAGGGCGGCAGTGTAAGCTTTTCCAGAACAAAGTTGAGATCCCAAGTAGGTGTTGGTGCTCTCCTGGTCGGTCTTATGTTCTTAGCACCTCTGAGGTACTGTCTTAGGAGTGGATGTGAAAATAGAGGAGGATCCGTGTTGTAATGAGCTGAAACTGCTGAGGCGTGGATCTTAATAGATGAAAAGGAAAGTCCTTTGTGCAACATCTCAGTTAAATATTGTAGTATCTGAGGAATGTTTGGATCAAGGGGATTTTGGCATTTAGCCTGGTTCCAGGCACAAAATCTTTTCCATTTGTCTGAATAGGTTTTCCTGGTGCTGGGCCTCCTGGCCTCCAGAATGACATCCACAACAGCTTTGGATAGAGGTGTTGGCTGGTTGTTTAGGTAATTTGCCATGCAGACAGGTTTAAAGTCTTGAGCTGGCTGTGCAGAATCTGACTGTCTCGCTGGGTGAGCATGTGAGGAATTTGTGGTAAAATCCATGGTGGGCCGTGGGCCATGTTCCTTAGAATTGGATACCAGTGCTGGCGTGGCTAGTCTGGTGCAATGAGTATCATTTGTGGCCTCTCTAATCTAACTTTCAGCAGTACCTTTGCTAGAAGAGGTAGTTGAGGAAAGGCATACACTGTTAATGTTTTCCACCTGAATGAGAGGGCGTCCACTTTCCAAGCTTGTGAATGGAATGTCCTTGTGCAAAATTTTTGAAGTTGGTAGTTTTTGGGGTTGGCAAACAGATCAATGTCTGGGCGTCCCCATTTTTGAGTTATCATTGCAAATACTTGTGGATCTAGTTTCCACTCATGAGGATCCATGATGTTTCTGCTTAGGTCGTCTGCCAATGTGTTTTTCTTTCCTGGCAGGAATTGTGCTTGTAATTGAACTTGGTAAGACAGTGCTGTGTTCCACAAGGTCATTGCTTGCCTGCATAGAGGGTAGGAATGTGTGCCCCCTTGCTTGTTTATGTACCACATTACTGTGGTATTGTCCGTCTTTATTATTAGTTGTCCTGGGTGTAAGAGGTCCTTGAAAGCTGTTAGGGCATTCTGTACTGTTAGCATTTCTTTTTGATTGATATGCAGATGCCTTTGATCTGTAGTCCATTTGCCCTGAATGCACTGTCCTGCCATGTGTGCTCCCCAGGCATAGTCTGATGCATCTGTTGTCATAGTTTGCCTGGCTGTGGGTAAGGTGAAAGGCTGACCCTTGTTGAGGTGACATGCCTGTGCCCACCATAGAAACCCCTGTTGAAGGCAGGGAATGAGTGGTATCATTGTTTCCAAGCTGTGGCTGTGCTGAGTCCACACGCTTTTCCGGTACCATTGTAATTTCCTCATATGCAGTTTTACAAATGGTATTAGTAGTATGCAAGATGCCATGAATCCCAAGGCCTGCAGAATTTTTCTTGCAGGGAGTTGGGTCTTTGTTGCCATTATTTTGAAGTATTGAGTCAGCTGTTGTTGCTTGTCTGGCGTGAGATAAGCCATCTGGGCCATTGTATTCAAGCTGGCACCCAGGAATATTATGTTTTGTGAGGGCACTAGTTTTGACTTATTTCCGTTTACTGTGTGCCTTAGGCAACTTAGAAGGTGTTTGACAAATGCCAGATGCTTTAAAAGAATGTCCTTGCTTTCTGCTTGAATAAGGCAGTCGTCCAGGTATGGGTATATTTGAATTCCTCTTTGTCTGCAGTATGCAATTACTGGTGCCCCAGGCATTTTGTGAAGACCCTGGGCGCAGTAGATAAGCCAAAGGGCAGTGCAGAGAATTGATAATGGGTTGAACCTGCAATGAAGCAGAGGTATCTTCTGCAATTTTGTCTGATAGGGACATGCAGGTATGCCTCCTTGAGGTCCAACGTTACTAGCCAAGCATTCTTGCCCAGCATGGGAAGAAGCTGCTGTAGTGTTAGCATCTTGAATTTTGGTACTTGTAGATAGGTGTTCAGAATTGAAAGATCAAGAATGGGTCTCCATGCTTTGTCTTTTCTTGGGACTAGAAAGAGTCTTGAGTAAAATCCTTGTCCTTGCTCCTGTGTAGGTACCTGTTGAATGGCTCTCATGTCCATGAGAGCTGTAATTTGTTTTTGTGCCTCTGCCCATTGATTTGGTGGCAGGTTTGGCATTCCTTTTATCCTTGGCAAGGTATGAAAGTGGAATCTGTATCCTTGTGAGACAATGTTTAGGACCCATTTGTCTTTTGTAATGATGTGTCAGTAGTCTGCAAAAAGTGCTAAATTTCCTCCCAAGGGAGCTGCCAAGAGAGATTTTGAGTCATTGTGTTTGTCTTCTGCTAGCTTGGGGCCTGTCTTCTCCTCCTTTCTGGGTAGCAGTACCCCATTGGCGAGGTTTGTAAGGGCCTTGTGACTGACCTCTGCCCCTTGAGTGTCTGTATTTGCCCCTCTGTGATCTGTCCGAAGCTGGAAAGGACCAGTTTTTTGTTGGTCAATTTCTGCTGAAACGAGGGGTTGTACCTGTAAAAAATCCTTGACCGTCTGCATAGACTTTGCCTTATCCTCCATTGTCTTTAAAACCTGTTCTGCTTTGACATCAAATAATACATCCTGCTGTAAAGGTGCATCCAATAATTTTGCTTTAACATGATCAGGTAGGGTTTGTTCTTTTAACCAAGCATGTCTACGTATAACAGAGCCAGTAACAGCTGCTCTACAGGAAGCTTCCAATGAATCAAATCCACATTGTAAAGTATGTCTGCCCACCTGTTCAACTGCATGCAACAGATCCTGCATTTCCTTGAATTCAGACTGTTTAGAATGTGTGCTCATTTTTTGTTTTAATTGAGACATTAGGAATTGCTGATATTTCAGCATGTGACACTGACAATTTAATGCTCTCATAGCCAGAGTAGCTGAGGTGTATATCTTCTTCCCCATCTATCTAGGGCTCTGGAATCCCTTTCAGATGGGACAGGATTTTTAGCCATAGAAGCTTTAGCCCCTTTGGGACCCTTGGAAATTGTTTCTGGGTCAGCCACAGGGCTTTTATAAAGGAATTTGTGTGAGTCAGGTACTCTGTAGTACCTGTCTGGTTTGGCTGGAGCAGGAGGTAGAGAGTCTGGATTTAGACTAGACTCCAAGTAAACATCATCCACAATGTCTAAAACTGGAGGGATAGCAAGTGGTCTGTGCTGGGGTAGTAAAAGGAATTCTCGGAGCCTTTTCTTAGAATCAGAGTAGTCCTGGCCTTCCCAGTGGTAATGTTCCCTCATGGTATGTAAAGTTTCCCCAAAGGAGTAGTCTTCAGGGGGAGATGCTGAGGGAATAGAGTCTTCAGCATCAGAGTCTTCATAAGGTGGAAAAGTGTAATCCTGTTCCTCAGAAGAATCTGAGGAAATTGAAACCTGGTCAGAGGAAGCATAATCCTCCTCTTGTCTTAGTCTTATCTGGAGGGGGATGGGAATCCCTGATTAGGGTAATCAAATCTTCAGCCATCTTAAGTATCTGTTTCTTAGGCATGGGGCCTTGAACTGTAGACTGATGTACAGTCTTTTTTGGTTTTAATGGAGTTTTAAGCTTAGCATAAGATTTAATGGTGAGTGTAGTCGGTCTGAAGACACCTTCTGCTCCGGTGTCGGAAGGGCCTAATGAAGAAGGCTGCGATGGCCTAGTACACTCCGCTTGAGAATCCGCAGCTGTCTGGGGTTCCAATTCTGCGGTGGTCAGGGGCTGCGTAGGCGCCTCACTGAAAACCGGAGAACCAGCGACAGGCCCAGCAGAGGCCTCGGAATCTGGCTTGTTCCTAGGCTGCCTGTCCTTATCCTTGCGTTTTTTATGCATGCCAGTCGACGGCTGCTCCAACAGCAGGATATAATTAAATTTCCTACCAAAGTAATGTCGTGCGAAGTCAAAACAGCATTTGATAGTTCGTTTATTAAACCTAGCACAAAACCGACAACCTGTGACGTCGTGGTCTGGGCCTAGGCAAAGAATACAATAAAAATGGAAGTCCTTATGAGGTATTTGCTTCCCACAAAAAATGCAATTGTTAACTTTTTCTGACATCGGACTGAGGCAAGAAAAGGTTCCCCAACGGGGTAACTTAGCTTTATTGAAGACTTCGGACTGAAATTCGATTCGAAAATCTCCGGTGTCGGCCGACCAACACTTGCGAACTGCTTCTGCTTCGGGCACCGCGCGGCAAGAAAGACTGAAGAAAATGGCATCAGATGCCTCTTATATACCCCTGGCGCACTGACATCAGTGAAGAAGCAACAGCAACCGACGCTGGACCAAGACTTTGGAACTCAGGCCGACTGCGGGACCGTCTGATGGCAGGATAACCCAAGTGTGATGACTACAGCAGGGTAACACGATGAACATCTTTGAATCACTTTATTGACTTGGGACCTCAGTGTGTATTTAAGTAGAGGAATGAGAGGCTGACTGCCTGTGTCCAGACGAGCACCTATGAACTCCAGGCTCTCAGGCTCCGAGTAGGTATGAGCTGAGATATATTGTAATTGACACTGATTCCCAGATGAACACACAGCTGGAGCAAGCAGTCCCTTGCTTGTAGAAGTTGATGCCTGTTTGGGGCAGTTAGGAGCCAGTCATCTAGATCCCAGCAGTCTCAAGTGAGCTGCTAAAAGTGCCATGCGTTTGGTGAACATTCTGGGGGCTGTGGTGAGACCAAATGCCAGTGCTCTAAACTGGTAATGACAGGCTCCCACGCAGAAGTACAATTATCTTCTGGAGCACCTGTTCATTTTGATGTGGCAGTATACATCCTGAAGACCTATCGTGAACATCCAATCTTCCTTTTGCAGCATAGGGAAAATGGACTGAACCATGACCATCCAAAACTTTGAATACTGAATGAACTGATTCAATTTGCTGAGATCCAGAACTGGTCTCAAGTCAACTGTCTTTTTTGGTAGTAAAAATCCTGAGTAAGTTGTGGATCCTCTCTGGTCTGGGGTAACTGCTTGGATGACTTTTTCTAGTGTTTTTTTTTTTTTTTTTAAATTTCTAGAGGTGATGCTTCCCTTTGACTGGTTGGAACATAGAGAATTTACTTCATATTTATGAGAGGGGTTAGAGAAAAAGGTATAACCTCCAAATATGATTCTCTGCATCCAGGAATCTTTTGTAGTAGATAGCCATGCTTTCCGGTGCAGAGACAATTGTCCTGACTGCCTCCAGAGGGAAACAGTCATGGATCCTTTCAGGAACACTAATAGGACTTATTTGGGAAAGAATCCCTGAAGCCCTGGTTCTGCAGGCTACCTCTGCTGTGAGGAAATTGTCTTCCATTCGAATTCTTCCTGCTGCCTCCCATGTGAATCTTGAAAAGGACCTGGAGATTTTCTAAACTACCTTGCTGATTCCTTGAGAAAGTCCTTGAGGGGTTGAAAAACACATACACCTATGGCAGACAGAGCCTTTACCTCTTGTTCACATCTGGATAGTGTGTCTTTACCTTGGGGCTGAACAAGGAAGATCCATTAAAAGGCGCATTAATGAACAAAGAAATAAAGGGCTCCACAAAATCACATAATCGCATCCAGGCATGTCTCCTCATGGCTATGCCTGAAGCCACCATCCGAGAGGTACTGTCTGCTGCGTGGGAGATCAACCTCATGGACACATTTGAAATTGACTGCAGGGTGGCCCAGTTGCAAGGAGATTCTATTTTTAATTCTTGGATCTTTGGTCAAATCTCTTTATAACCTTGTAAAACATGACAGATAATTTAGCAACCTTATGGCAACGGTTGATGAAGCGTACACCCACTTCCCAAATCTGTCCAAAGCCCTGAACTCTGTTCTGTCAGTTTCTTCTTAGTGGCGGCAGCCACAACCATGGCACTGACTGGGACACCCTTGGTCCAGTGTACCTGGTCCTTAGTGGGAGCCAAAATCTTGTCTGGTCTTTTCGGTATTAGGTCTACAGTCTCCAGCTCTTTCCATGCCCAATGAGAAAAAAGGTCCATTAGCTCATCAGCCAGGGGGGTGGGTCACCCAATAATTACACAGGCCAGACCCAAAAGGGTCTAGGAAAATGGATTCCTCATGAGAAGAGGTGTCAGAGAGTCAACCACCTTTTTGTTTCAGGAGCTCCTGGATGTCTCCAAAGGAGACATCTTTAGGTGGTGATCATGGGGACCACTCCCTCTCATAAAAATCAGTGTCCCTAGTGAATGATTCCTGGGAGGAATCTAAGTACCCCCTCTACACGCTCTCTTCCCAGGAACTTCCTCAATGGGGTGCTCTAGGGAAGTATCAGAACAGATGACAATGCCCTCATGACTCGTTGGAGACTAGTTCAGGCTGGCTGTCCCAGTGGAAAGGATGGACGAGGCTCAGAACAAAGAACCAGATGAGGCAGGGTTGTCTGATCTGAAGGAGGCAGGGATGTCCCTTGTCTAGACAAGGAGAAAGCCCTTTCCACAACTTCAAAGGCATAATACCTAGGGGACACAGAAGTCAAAGTCATAGGAGCTGGGACTTCTTGAACCACTAGCTCCTGCAACCCCACCAGCAATCCACCCGAGGAGGGAGTCAGATTTGAGCTATCCAGTGCCAAAGTCTCAAGGGAAAGAGATGGCCCTGAAAGTTTTGGAATCAACTCTAACCCCCCCCCCCTCCACCCAACACCGACAATTTGGCTCCAAGACTGTTCTGGCTACAAAAGGCTCAGAGCCTGTCAGTTCAGGGAAACCATCAGAGTCAAAGAACAGAACATCTTTGGATCTGATGAAGATACCTCCACAGATCTTAGATCCGAGGGCTCCTAAACAGTGGGTTGGGTCAGATCAGAGGAGAAGATATCTAGGACGATGTGGAAAAGGGATGGCTCATGTATCCAGTGGGAATGAGAGCTGGAAGAACTCCTATCTGAATCTGCACTCAGAGAAACTTCCTCATCATCCTAGCGAGGTCTGGAGTGCCTTTATGGAGATCCCTCTAGGAAAGAAGGGAGCCATGACAAAACTTGATCTGACAGGAGTGGAGGGGTATGGATCAGAGGAGATCTAGGTTTCAAAATGGTCGGATCCAAGACAGACGAATCTGACTTCTTATGCACTTCTGAAGGAGGCTGCGATGAAGGAACTGATGTGGAAGAATGGACAGGAGACCTCTAACGGGACTCCTTTTCCTTAGAAATTGACTCTGACTTTCCTTTGTCAGACTTTTGGGGGGGTTTGAGCTCCAGCAACTGAGGAAAAAAGCCTCTGAAAAGTAAATTATTTCTCCAATCAGTTAAAGCTCTGGAATTAAAACGAGAGCAAATTGAGCAATCTGCTTCTAAATGCGCGGGTCCTAGGCAGTGCAAGCATTCCCTGTGGATATCTGAGTTGGGAAGCCTATGCTCACAGACAAAGCACTTTTTGAACCCCGTAGGCTTGCCAGCCATGATATACAACAATCAACAATGAAACAGTAGCTAGAAGAGAAAAACACAAAGCCTAACAGTAGAAAAGATTTCCTCTTTTTTTGGCAGCAAAATGGCAAAGAAAAAAAATAGGAAAACTACCAACAATAGTAGATACAAATACTCAAAAAAGTAAAGCAGGAGAAGTACCAAAGATGGTACTTTAAGAGGGTACCGAAAACAGTAGCAACAAAGGGAGCAAAAAATCAGTTGAAATCAGCTCAAAAGAGTATGAGTGGGAGGTAGGAGTATAAGAAAATGTAGAAGTTAAAAACTAAATGCCAACTCATGACAAACAGGCTATAATAGCTCCAATACACTTGAAAGCAGTGGGATCTACAACTGAAGCTGATGGCGGCAAACAAGATCTGAGGTACATTAGTTTGGCAGTGCATTATGCATAAAGGGAGGATTTCAAGTGTTCTAGGATCTGATGACTTGGTAGAAGCGTCTGGACCGGATCAAAGTCTCAGATCTGGAGCCATCAGTTGAGGAATGAATGAAAAGGACAACATCAGATACTTTGTTACAAGAACAGTTACAACATTAAACATAAAACAGCTGATAGACACCATAAACCAGTTCACAAAGGCTGGCAGAACTAATATAAATGGCTCTCTATCACTGTAGGTATCATAACAAGGTACAGAGGACTGTCACACTGTTGCCTCTTTCAAGGTGGGACTAATAAAAAATAGTGCACATTTTAGTGAGGAGATCACACGCTGCAGAGGCAAGATGAAACTGCACTGCCATTAACCACTGGAATAACTACTGGAATTTTAGGATTTTATTCACCTTACTTTCACTACAGTGAAAAGACAACTTTGCATCTAAACACAAGAGGCTAATGATACTTTTTTAGTACAGGTTCTCCTTTTCGACTTTGGTAACACTGCCACTAGCTAGACTACTCTAGCACACCCCAAACATAAGACAAATATGAATAATAGTTTAGTATTTAGTGCTAAAATAATTACTCCTTAAAACTGGAAGGCAGAGGTTAACTTAGCAAGTCTTCCTCTTGTAGACATTATCAAATTACCATCAACAAGCTTTTGGAATTCAATAAAAATGTATTTACTTGAAACAAATAAAACTGGACATTATACCCAAGAATAATTACATAAAATACACAATTAGGTACAGGTTTGTTTAATGAACATAAAAATAAAGGCTTTTAGCAGACACGTGGAACAAAGAAAGGCTATATATCAGTTGAACAATACCTATACTTCTACTGGCTGAAGATTTACTGTTTCCTAAATATCACACACTTTTTAAGACCAAATAATGGTTGCAGAAAACTCAAAGCAATGAGCTTTTTAGCACGTACATTTGTCTATGAATGTACTCCCTTTGTACATCATCTGAAAGCTGTCCAGTACCTGTACCTTGAATTCTGGGAAATGTCTCTGAATCTTCCAGGTTCCAGAAGAGTGGTGACCTGCAATTACCTATTGGAAAGCCTTTAAACAGAACAGTCCGTTGACACAGCTCCTCCCAAAAAGAGTCCAAGGATTCCATTTACTGGTGCTTTGCAAAATTTCAAAATTAATTCTTAACATACAACAATGTTTATAAGAAGCAGACTGCATGACTTTTATAAACCAAGCTGCAGATTTTTATAATCCAGGCTGCACATCTTAAATAGCACAATTAGTGAAAGGAAAATTCTACTCTATTCTATTCTCTCTGCCTGCATTATTTAGTTTATTACTCCAGTAATCCTCTGGTGGAAAGTTGTATTTTTCTCCACTTATTACAAATTTTCCACATGGTCTGGCTAACGTTAACCAGCCTGTTTAAGCCTTTGCATTCAATAATCCTGTTTATTTCTCCTGTTACCTACTATTTTGTTTATACTGTTATTTTTCAGTGGATGCAGTTTTGCAGACCAGTGGGATAGTTTACTGCAATTCTCCCCTTTTTTAATTTTTTGCCATACACAGTTCACAGATTAATTTTTGATTTTCTAATTACAACATAATTTATATGATATGACAGAGATCTTCACTTGACCCAACTGGCTAGACCCATTTTCTCTGACAAGTTTTCATCATTTGCCTCATGAGGATACACAGGGACAAGCTACTGTGGTTGTCTGGGCCAATAGGTCCCTCAGCAGAGGGTAGCCTGCTGTTGATGACTTCATGGAACTGCCACAGGATTAGGTCATCCATGATATTCATGCAGTGTGGAAAAGTTGTCTCTGGTCACCACCAATACATCCCTATTGGCAGATGGACCTTACAACCTAGGTCCCAACCCAGATGAGTTTGCAAAGAGCTCATTATTATCTACGACTTGGTGCATAACTACAACATGTTTCTGTAACACAGACTCAAGTCTGATGATAACCTGGGTGGCACATATGCTCTATGGATCTCTACTGTTTAATGCCCACATTCAGGAATGACTTGTGGTAGGATGGCATATTTTATCACCTGAATTTGCATTCATTCTAGTGCAGAGTACCCAAATGCTTTGAATATATCATGAATCCAGAAGTACACTGTAAGCAATTCCTCATCTGCTATTCACCTAGTTGTGAAAAATGTACCTTTGAGGGTTTACAGACTTTGGACTTCCAAGATGGCTGCACACTGACTAACAGCCTAATTCTAGCTCTCCCAGTGTGTAAACAGAAACTCAGCACAGAAAGCCAGTACACTTGTATTTATGGGTAAATTTCACTAACTGGCTATTAAGCATACTGCCTAAATCCCAGGAAAAACAATGCAACCTCCAGACATGAATTCCAGTAACCTACAGGAAGATACAAGACAACTGCACACATACCTGGATAAAATAAAACACTGATGGAGTACATCAATAAAAGCAACAAAAGGCTGGAAAACATGGAAGAAGCTTTAAACAAATATTCGGATGAGGTGATAAAGTTGTAAAAATCAGAGGTCGAAATCAAAAGGCTGGCTGAATACGAGACTGCTCAGAAGAGCTGTTTCGAAAAATAACAGAATTAGAGGACATAGCATATAGGGAAAGCCTGAGCTTTTCAGCTATCAGGGGCGGTCTTAGCATTTTGGGGGGCCCCCAGCAGATGTCAAGTTGGGGGCCCCCTGGTGACTTCCAGTGTACATATCACCCTGTCACTGCCACTGCTCCCAAGCAACGTTTTAGTTCATGCTGCAAACTTTTAGGAGTAGTAAGCACAGACTGCCCTGTAGCTACAATGCTCTTACATTACAACAGGCTTATTTACCACACTATGTTGGCCCATATCACAAAGGGACATTTACAGTTACTGGCATTTAGTTGCAACAATGATACATTGCAGCAACTGCAGGTCTGGAGTTAGGTGAAATGGCGCCCTACACACACACACACACACACACACACACACACACACACACACACACACACACACTGCAGTCTTCCCCTGTTTTCCCCTACCTTGGGCTCCCTATTCTCACAGTTTCCCTTACTCTTCAGCTTTTCAAGAAGCCGTAACTTTCTATATTATGCTCTGAAGTGCATTTTAATTTTTTTTTCTTTTTACACAAACTTGTAATCCAATGATGGCTTAAACAAAATTATGATTAAGGAAATAAATTATGTTCCTGTTCAGCTTTAGTATTCCTTGCATCCTTTCAACACACCTTTCCTGACCAAGTAAGTACAGTAATAACCATTTAGGAAATAACTCAAATATACCAGGGCACAAGAAGCCATAGGGTTATAAATGTTTTGGGATATATTTTAGAACAGTTTCTCAGACTTTTAATCCAATGGTGATGTAAACAAAAAACATGAGTAAAAAAAAAAAAATTCAGTCTTATTTTTTTTTCTTTCAAGGAATACATAAGTTGTACCCAAAGCTTTATGTTCAAAGATGACACAATAATATATCACAATAAACTAATAAGCCAGTTGTTGTCTGGAGACACAGGTCCTATCTGGGAACTGCCTGTCTTCCTAACTCCCTCCAAAAAAGACTACCTATGCATCCCTCTGGTATTAGTCTGGGATGAAAGCAGAGGTTCAAACTGCTACAGTGATGTATTTCAAGTGACTGCTGACATACATATACAAAGCATGCCTCCTTAAGTCCTCACTCCTAACCCTCAAAGGCAACCACCTGTGTCTGATGCGTGTTTGTGAGGAAAGTGAAAAAAATAATGATTATAGTAATGTAATATTCTTTGTTGCTCCTGGACAGTACACTGCTCCTGCATAAGCTATAGTAAGCTTCTTTGTACATCACTGACGTCTGTGAGAAAAGTGAAAGAAACGATGACCACACTGTCCTCAGCCCAAACACAAGCTATAATAACCTCATGTGCACAGCTCTAAGATTTGACTGTGATGCAAAAAAGTAATAACCGCACATCGCCCCTTCACATAACTTACAGCAGCTTTCTGTACACACACATCAGAGCAGGCTAAATGGTTGTAGATGAGAGCAGAGGCCATTATCAGCTTTATCCTAACAGGGTCATATCATAGCCCTTTTCAAGTTAAAGAGCATAATCACAAAATAAATACATTATTCCTCCTCATTTTTCCCCAACCAGCAACAGCTTTTGTGGGACCGCCACACAGTCAAGGATAATTAAGGGAGCCCCAGTATTCAGTTATACAGTCTGGGGATGGTGCTCCTCAGACTCTCAGAAGATTTAAGTGTCAATGTTCTGTGATGTATTTTATGCATTACTTTTGAAATATAATTACTTGTTAGCTAAATTTTTTTACAGATACACAGAGGAATAATGTGTTGTGACATTTTTGGTGTGTGCACAGATAAAAATCACAGATGTGTTTTATACATACACACACACACACACACACACACACACACACACACACACACACACATGCCAAAGCAATACTAGTTTTGTACTTATTTCAGCAAATGGCAATACATTGTGCAGCACTGGTACTGGCATACATGATCAGTGTCTGCCATTTAGCAATTGTCAAACAGCAGCAGGGGTAAGTCACTTTTACCTCAGTGAGGAGTAATACAAAGCTGTCATTGTTGCTGATTTCACAGACCTTCCTATTTTTTTCTCATAATTTTGCAGTCTTGTAAAAAGTTTGATTTGCTTGTAAATCTTTCATTATTACAGACAGTCAATATATCCAGACATCAGAATGTTATACTTATTGTCCAAAAAAATGTATGTTGATGCATAAGATGTTATGCTATTACATTTTAATTGATTTGGAGTAATATGTAAAACTTGTTCATGATTTTGAGCCTTTATGCTGCTATTATTGGTATTGTGCTGAATTCTTCTGCAAAGAAGTTTAAAGTTATATTATCTGGTATTCTGCCAGTGTTTATAAAACTCCTTGAAAGAGAAAACCATCCCTGAAAATCAGAAGCAGAAGCTTTTCTTAAAGTCCAAGGTTTGCACTAAAATCAGTCACTGGGCTGCTGATCTCTGTGTTTACCTTGCTCAATATCAGCCTTATCCTAAGGGAGTCATATCACAGACCTATTCAGGTTAAACAGCATAATCAGGAAATTAATATTTTTCTCCTAATTTTTCCCAAACCTGCAACAGCTTTTGTGGGGCCCTCACACAGTCAAGGACGATTAAGGGAGCCCCCTTTGCATCCATGGGTATTGCAAGTACCTAAAGCTGGCTATTTTGTTATTTTAGTGGAGTGAATATCCACTACCAGGGTTTAACTAAGCCAGGGGCACTTTGTCACTGGTAATATTTTTAATGGAATCCAAACAGCACACAGAAGAAAGACTTCAAAAACACGTAATCCGGCACCATAAAGGTTGTCCCAATTCTCAAGGAAACAGTACGACCAAGGAAATAAACGAAAATTTATTGTGAATAATTAAACAAAACAAGAACAAGACTCAAATCCAATACTTCACAAAAAGTCCATTAAGCGCTTTCGTCTCCTACCACGGGAGACTTCATCAGAATAACGTTTTCCACATTAAAAGCTCTTTTATAGATTCTCCTTTTTGAATCAACAAATAAAAGCCCTTTGGACCAATTGCCTATTAACTTTTTAAAGTCACAGGTTGAATGGTCGTTTTATACAACCACCCTAAATTACTACAACATTAAAATGTATTGTATATATATGTGTATGCATAAATAAAAAACACATATTTCATAGTTTTAAAAAAGACACATATTTCGTAGGTTTTTCAAAAAATGAAGAAAACAGACCACAATCTTCCTATTTAGAAAGTGCAAGTGCCTATTCCCATCAAAGAGACCAGGTATATATTCCACAACTGTTAATATCTTGATAACAATAAAATTCATGATATTAAAAATCCTATTAATGCAACACAAGTTTATATACTAATTTATGTTACTTGTGTAATTTGTTTCATGCTTCAATATATTAATATACTAATATATTGTTGTTGTATTACATTAATATATTACATTGTATGCTTGACAATATGTAAATAAATACTGCTTATTGAAATTCATTAAATTATTCATACAAATATATTAATTACCAATATTAAAACTACCTATATACATAAAAATGTTTAAATTATATAAAATACATTGAATAAATACATACTTAAATAAATACATAAAACTAGAATACTCACTAAATTATTAAAAATGGCTTTGAAATGACTATAGAAATAATTATAAAAGTGACTGTACAAATGACTATAAAAATGCCTAAAAATGTCTAAAAAACAACCTCCTAAAACATGCCTATCTATTAGTAGAGTACATAAATAAAATTGCTTATATTGTTAATACCCTTGTTACCCCTTGTTTATTTTTGGGTCCATTGCTAAAATCTTGAGGGCTGGTGTAATGGATATATGATTGTTGAGACCTTTACCACAACTTGCATCTAACCTCATTTGCCATATCATTTCTCTATATTCTATTCTGGTCTCCCAGTCACCACCTCTCTCTGGATATTCGACCTCCTCTAGTACCCAGAATCTAAAATCAGCATTGGAACAATTAAGTACATGTCTATAAAGTGCATTATTTTCATTACGTCTATTTATGTCCCTAACATGTTCATAAATTCTATTTTTTAGACATCCTTTGGTCAATGTATATTTAAGGAGTTGCTGCTGAGTTGTTTTAATGAAGTCTGATGAAGCGTCGCAGGACGTGAAAGTGCTTACTTTTTTATCCTGTTGCTGTTGTTCTACAATAAATGGTAAACTACAACGCAGTTTTTTGAAGTTTCTTCAAGTCCTATCAGCCTTTGGTGCACCCTTGGTTTTCTTTTCATTATTTATCGTTGTTTTTATTCCAAGGTGCTTTACTCAGCAGTGAGTATTTTTACTTTTGATATTGACATTTTTTCTACACTGCTGAGACATGGCTGTGGAACCGGCATTGACAATAGGTTCACATATTGCAAGACCTGAAAAGGTATTTTGTCTACATGAATTAATGGAGGTGAACAGTAACCCCTTATTGAAACTTACAAGTAAGGAATTATCTAGCAATGACGATGTAGGCACCAATATGAAACATAACATGGATGTGATTCTTACGACTAGGCGCCTTGAAACTAAACTGCAAAAACTAAAAAATATTCAATGGCAGAAGCTGCATATGGAGGCATGCCTTAGTTTTAGAATCGTTCCGAGGGGTCTAAGAGAGTTAAAAATGCCCAAGTTCAGCACAGCCCATCCAGAACTACTGGCAAAATGGCAAAAATTGAATTTGGACACGAGTTTCTCTTATATCAGAATATTGATTGAACAATATGATAGTGTAGAGAAAACGTTGACAATGGAGATTAATGCTCTGGAAACGGAGCTTACTGGACTACTTGGTACTAGAGAATTAGAAATTTTAGATAATGATTTGAAATCTATGCTCTCTTCTCTAGAGACCAGATCCCTACAAGATAAAAAGAAGAAATTAGAGGGATTTCATGGATTTTCAAAAAGGCCAGGTGTTCTCTTGGCCGAGAGAAAGGGGACTGGTTCGGGCTAACCCTGAAGTTAACAACGTAACATCTTTTAATCATCCACCCATTGAGAAAGGTGCACTGGCCACTCAGAGAATTACTCCTATAACTAAGTCAGCAGTAGCGTCGAGACCTAGTCTCCAGCTTCAGAGCACGCACGTTCAGAATACGGGTACAAAGATGACGCAATCTACTGGTAACAGACGACAAGTTACCATCGAAGCCCTGGTACACGCTAATGGAGAGAAACACACATCTCCACACAACAAGTTCGCTTCAACGGAGAACGCTGCAATTAAGGATACCCGAAATAAGCAACCGCTTATTGAATTACAGCTGGCAGGTACAGAAGAAGAGGTTTTTTTGGCATCGGAAGGGTTTCCGACTTTTCCGCTTCTAATCAAGTCCTTCGAAAAAAGGACTTGGTCTTCTTACAATCAAAGGAAGAAGAGAAAGAGTACCGAGGAGATGTACGAGCAGCAGAGAAAGGCACTGAAGTCAATCAGCACGACTTAGTATTTAACATTTCCAGGTATGTGCTAAGTGAAAGTGAACTTTCTGTGCTCAACAAAGGCTTAAGTTTTATACCATCTGGATTTACTGATGTCGCTGATGTCATCGTAGACATCAAATTGTTTACAAGAAATATTGGCCTTAAAATGCTATTTGGAGACACTAATACAGATAACATTAATACTTTTAAAAGACCTTCAACTTTTTTGCCTCCACCACATCCCATGCTTGAGGCTTTTGAACGTGCATGTGAAAATGATCTACATGAACTATATAACAAGAATAATGTTAAACCTGATTTTTTTAATATGACTAGAGATGAAAGAGAAGCTGTTATACATTTACAGAATAATGAGAGTATTGTAATTCGGAAAGCCGATAAGGGGGGAGCCGTTGTAGTAATGGACAGAGGGCAATATAATGATAAGATAGAGCTTTTATTAGCAGATAAAGATACTTATCATCGTCTCAATCGTAATTCACTAAATAAATTAATCAAGGATGTACATGGGCACCTCTATGACCTTCTGTTGAGTAATATCATTGACATGGACCTATATAAATATTTTATAGTAGAAAATCCCTTAGTCCCCACATTCAGGGGCCTCCCGAAGATCCATAAGGAACCCCTTGATCCCCCGTTGAGACCGATTGTCTCAAGCAAAGGCTGGTTGACAGAACCCCTATCTATATTCTTAGATAAGAAATTTAAGCCTGTTGTTAATAACACCAAGCACATACTCAGGGACACTCAGCACTTTTTAGAAAATTTGGCAAGTTTCAACAGATCAACACCTATTAATAAAGATGATTTACTTGTAACATTAGACGTCAAATCTTTATTTACGTCTATACCCAACAGTATAGGAGTTGAATATGTCAGGCTATTTTTGCTTGATAATTATATGACCAATGACAATATTATTAAATGGATGTTATTGTTGGATATAGTGCTTGAAAATAATGTCTTGCTATATGAGAAGGCTTACTTCCTACAGAAGAAGGGGGTAGCTATGGGGACCCCCTGCGCCAATTCCTACGCCAACTTGGTGTTGGCGTTCTTGGAAGGAACCTACGTGTTGAAGAACATGATGTTCAAGGATCATCTTAAATATTATAGTAGATTTGTTGATGACGTTTTTATTGTATGGGGGGGACAGAAGGACAGTTATATGAATTTGTTCAATATATCAATGGCACGACCAATTTTCTGACATTTGAATGTTCACATTCACTGAACACAATTGACTTCTTAGATGTAAGGATAACTAAGGGGACCAGGGGGATAGATACCGAGTTGTTCAGGAAGTCCTGTTGGAGAAACAGTTTATTACATCGGAACAGTATGCACCCTAGACACATACATTCTAATATTGTTCAAAATCAAGTCTTGAGAGCATCAAGGCTAACAACACAGGAAACAGCTTATAAAGAGCAACAATCTAGATTGGCAGAGAATTTTGCCTCTAGAGGTTATAAGAACCCAGAAATACAGGAAGCTATTAAAGTGGGGAATACTCATAGAACTGGCAAAGGAACCCCTTTCTTTAATAGGGATGATAATTTTATGGGCATGCAAAGCATAGGCAACATTGAGACTAAGAACAGGCTCACTATTCCCTTTACAAATAGGAATACGTCGATTAAACACATATTAGAGAATAATTGGAAGCTGTTGATGGTGGACGATAAAATTAGAGATTTGGTTAGTGACAGGCCCAATATAGCCTATAGGAACATGAAATCTCTAAATAGGTTATTATGTTATGAACCAATGAATGGAGGTCAAATTCTGTCACAAAGGTCAGGTACTTTTTCTTGCCGTACCTGCAATCAATGTAAATACATAGCAGAAGAACATGTATTTACACATCCCCATACTGGACAGACATATACTTTTAGAGGATACGCTGATTGCAAGACCACTGATGTGATTTATTTGGCGCAGTGCCAGCTATGTAGAACATTTTACGTTGGCAAAACCAACAGGACGCTACGCGAGCGCATCAGAGAACACATTTATGCCATACAGAAGGAGAACACCAATAATGCCCTAGCACGACATGTTTTACACCATGGTCTTACACATTCGTTTAAGTTTAGGGTATTAGAAATAGCACATAGGACATGTAGACTGGGAAACTTTAAGAACAGAACGGAAGAAATTGAAAATAAGTGGATACTTACACTGCAAGCACACAAATATGGATTGAATGAGAAGATAACACTCAAACCATTTTTAGCAGCCAGACCACTTAAGCATTGATTTTTATATTATGAGTTTTTATTATAACTGATCTATTTATATATATTTTTATGGTGAGTCAATCTATGAAATGGAAAGATATGCTTAAGTTTATATGATTTTTATATGATATGTTTATGAGCCTATAGTGAGCCAACAGCTTCATATAAGCATCTGCACTTTCTATATGCACTAGCACTTTAAATACACATTATCAATTTTGTCAATGGATGACACCTTTGGTCAATGTATATTTAAGGAGTTGCTGCTGAGTTGTTTTAATGAAGTCTGATGAAGCGTCGCAGGACGTGAAAGCGCTTACTTTTTTATCCTGTTGCTGTTCTTCTACAATAAATGGTAAACTACAAGGCAGTTTTTTGAAGTTTCTTCAAGTCCTATCAGCCTTTGGTGCACCCTTGATTTTCTTTTCGATGTTTCTTCTTATTCTTGCATGGGGAAATGACTGGATGAAGGACCTTAGATTGATTTAGTAACATGTTTTAAGGGTAAACAAGTAAATGAAAAAGAACACTGAATATTATGAGGCTTTTTTCTAGCAAATACATGTATGCCCAGTAGCAATTCTGCAGCTGGTCTTCATGTTTCAATGGAAACATCTGATAAAGAGAAACTGGCTACAGACTAGTGGAGAGTGATTGGCTGAAGCAAAAAAACTCAGAAGAGAAACTGGCTAGAACATAATGTTCATAACCCAAACAGTTTACACGTTAGTAGAACACAATGTTCTCTGAAAGCATTCCCAGCTGGGAGAGCTATAAAGGAAAGACAAAACCAATCAGCACTTAGTAGTAGCACAGCTACACCATATGTCTTAGCAATGTTTACCCTTTCTTTTAGGTTAACTCAACTCTATGAGCGTGGCTGTCAGTTTGGGACTTTTGTTCCTATTAGGAGAGTAAAACTTCAGTATTTGATGATGTACATAGTTTTGTGTGTTAGTATCACGTTAATAGGTTTTAGGGGGCATTGGGGGTGTTTTGTTTGGGTTGAAGGCTTTCTAAAACAAAAAGTTTTGTAAGATGTGACATAGGCTCACATGGATATTACAAGAAGCAACTGTATAAAAGTTCAACCTGTCAAACAATGCATGCATGTAACATAAAAGCTGGAACTAGGCATTTAACAAAAAGGTGTTATACATAAAATATAGGGATAATTTTTAATGCATTGATGCTTTATGTAGTATCTTTAAATTTCAATGGTCTCACAGATAAATACAAAAAAGAAAGAGTACTGAACTATATTACAAATGTAGAGTGCAAAAAGTTATGTTACAGAAGTCACACGTAGAAATAACTGAAGATGTGAAATTGATAAAGAAAGGTTTTCAGTACGGTCATTCAGTGGAATACTTGGGACAAAGGAAAAGAGAAGTACATACATTAATTACAAGAGGAGCTCAAATAGTAACAGAAGAGGATTAAAAGATAATGGCAGATTTCTAGTGCTAAGGGGCTACTGGCAAGGGAGGAGGATTACACTGGCATGTACTTACATGCCAACTAAAACTGCTATGATTGAGCTTAAGAAAATTCTGGGAGAAATAATTTTCAGCAAGGAATATTACTTCTAGGTGGGAACTGTAATGTGACTTGCACTTGGGAAGAAGGTGAAGTATCTGCTGTCTGAGTGCTATAACTCTTTCTGTTGGAAGACGTGCTACCATAGATGAAGTGTCTAGATCTGCGCCTATGAATGTAATATGCTAACAAGGCAGATTTTTGAAAATTTACTGTAATGCCCAGCTGATGGCTTTTGTCCAAAGTTAGATCCCTGGCTTGTAGAAGTAGATGCTCGGTGGTGGCAGATAGGATCCAGTCGTTTAGATAGGGAAACACACAGAATCCTAGATGTCTCAAGTGAACCGTGACTACTGCCATACATTTGGTGAATACTCTGGGGGCTGTAGTGAGACCAAAGGGCAGAGCTCTGAACTGGTAATGGCTGGCTCCCAGCCTGAAGCGTAAGTACCTTCTTGATGTCCTATCCATTTTTATGTGGTAGTAAGCATCTTGAAGGTCTATCGAGCACATCCAATTGTCTTTCCCTAAAAAGGGAAGTATAGACTGCAGTGTCACCATTTGGAACTTTGACTTAACAGATTCGTTTAACTTGGTTAGGTCTAATATGGGCCTCCTGTCCCCTGTTCTTTTTGGCACCAAAAAGAATCTTGAGTAAGTTTCGAATCCTATTTGGTCTGCGAGATCTTCTTGGATTACTCTTTTGTGGAGCAACTTATGACTCTCTATAGTTGCTTGTTCCCTTAGATTGGGTGGAACATCTGGGATTGTTTTGGTCTGTGGAACAGGTTTTGAAAAAGGGATGGAGTATCTTCTGGATATTATATTTAGCACCCATTTGTCGTTTGTGACATTTTGCCAGGCTTCTGGGTACATTGATAAATGTCCCCCAACTGCCTCTAGAGTAGAGCAGTTGAGCCTCATTTCAGGAGTGCTGATAAAGGAATCGTGGACACCTTGGTTTTGCGGGCCCCCCCTGCCTCTGGGGCGGCGTCTACCACTATTACCTCCCCCTCTGTCCCTGGGGAAGGTATCACCCCATGCGTCTTGGAAAAATCTCTGGGATCTTTTGAACCACATCTTTCCGCTCTTCTGACCTTTAGGATAAGGTCATGAAGGTACATAAAAATGTACACCAACGGCAGAGACAGTTTTCCCCTTCCTGTTCGCACCGGGTTAGAGTGTCCTTTACTTTGGGTCCAAAGAGTGAGGAACCATCAAAAGGGGCGTTAGTAAAGGTAGACTTAAAGGGCTCTGCAAAATTGCACAAGTGCATCCAGGAGTGTCTCCTAAGGGAAACTCCAGAACCCGCTGCCCTGCTCGCTCCATCTGCAGTGTATGATATGAACCTCATGGAGGAGATGACAATGGAATTTAAGGTGGACAGCTGGGAGGAGACCTTCTCTTTTACCCCTGCAGCTAATAAACCTTGGAGAGTATCTCCTAGCTCTTTCAGGAAATTTCTTTGTAGCCTCATAAAATGGGATACTTAGTTCAGCGATCACAGTGAGAAAGTCACTGAAGAAAAGATACGCTTCCTGTATCTGTCCATCGTTCGAGAGTCTTTATTCGGAGGATGAACAGATGAGGAAGTCTCTGCAAGTTCCTTCTTGGTGGCTGCTGCCACCACCATAGCATCTACGGGTACTCCCTTTGTTAGAAATTCCTTGCCCGAAGGAGCTGACAAAATTTTGTTTGGCCTCCGAGGGACCGGTTCCATAGTGTCAGGAGACTCCCATGCCTTTAGACTAACCAGGTCTATTAGTTCATCGAAAGGCGGAGACACACAGGAGGCTGAAGGCTAAGACCCAAAAGCCTTCAGGTACACTGACTCCTCATCAGAAGGGGTGGTGGCCTGCCAGCTGCCTCTTTGCTTGAGGATCTCTAGAATATCTGCAAATCAGATATCGTCAGAGGATGACCGTGGAGACCCTTTCTGACTCATCGAGGTCAGTGTCTGAAGTGATGGACCCATCTGGGGAGTCAACATGCTTCCTCTTGCAGGTTCTCTTCCAAGGTGGCTCCTCAGAAGGATATTCTGGGGAGGCCTCGGAGGAGAGGGGTTCACCCAATGGGGAATCCTGAGGCTCTGGGTCTCTTGTCATGAAGAATGGGTGGTGCTGAGACAGTAGTCGGTGCCTTGGGGGGATAAGTACTGGTATCCTCCTGTGGTGCTGAATGAGTAGACAACATGATCATCAGCTCAAAGGCGGATCCCACCGGCTCCGAAGACTCCCCCGGCTCTGAGGAGGCAGAGGAGGCAACTGAACCAATGAGATTGGACCCGAGGCTGATGTGGGAGCAGAGTTAACCCGGGCCGATGGTCTGAGGGGTAGACTCGGCACAGAAAAAGATCGGGGCCAAGAATCCCCCTAACCGGGGCAGACCATGGAACCTTGGCTCCCAGACTCACCGGACAGTGCCGAGAGAGAGCAGATGTCAGCTCCGTGAACACCGAAGGGGGTCCCAGAACCAACGGGTTCACAGTAAATGGTACCAAGCACTCTAGCTTCGAAGGACCAGCTTGGCTCGGAGGAGGACAACAGTGGGCACAGTAGGCTCAGAGACCAAATGGGTGGGAGCAAAGAATAATTTAGTCAGCACCGGCGACTTGAGGAGTCTACGCACCACCTGTTTCACATCATCATCTGATAAGCTCCTTATAGACCTGGAAGACAGGGAAGGAGATCGAGACCTATAAAGGATTGGCAATCTCAAAGTTGGGAGAAACCAGCGAAATATCAATGGACCGGCTCCGAGTGGAGGTATCTTGCGGCTCCGAAGGCTTTGGAGCCGAAGTACCAGGCTTATCCATGAAAAGGATTTCAGACGGCTGCGAGGACTGTGGCGCCGACGAAGTAGTGGCCTTTGAAAATTTATGAAGTTTGACTGGGAGCTCCAACTGAGCCGATGTGTACTGGGTATCCTCCTGTGGAGGGATAGGTTTCTGACCCAGAGACTCCCCATACACTGGAATAGGCTGCCCATACATGTCAAGCAGAGTACCTCATTGGCCCTCTTCAAAAGGAACCTTGATGATTGGATGGGAGATAGGAAATTCACCCCGGGGATCATGTCAGTCACCCTGCTAGACAGGGGCCCAGAGAAGCAAATATTGTGGGAAAAAATTTCCAGGGAATTGTTATGGCTAGGCTTGCATAGGACTTAGGGACGATAGTCTAGTACCAACCTATGAACCTTTGTAACGGGTGAGTGTCTTTTGTGAGACTTGTCCTTTTTAGAGGAAGGAGACAAAGAAGAGGAAGAACTATGGATGGTTTCCTCAAAAGAAGGCTTTAAGAGCTCTTTCAGAATCAACGTATTTCTCCTTTTTTGAAGTACTCTAGCACTAAAAGAATGACAAAATGTGCAGTCTTCTTGGGGATGAATGGCACCAAGGCAATAAAAACATATAACACGTCCATCCATGAACGACATTTTATGTGAGCACTTCTGACATTTCTTAAAGCTTGAAGGCTTGTGTTCCCTCTCTTTCTGGTCTTTGGACATTTTCAAGTTAAGACCCTAAAAGCGACAGCAACAACAAGAAGAAAAAAATTACTATAGAACAACACAAGGAGTGACAACAGGGGAGAAAAATAGAACCTCTAACTTAAATGGCTCTATTTATTCTTTTGGACAAGACAATAAACGGGCAAATAGCTCCAACTTAAACGAGCTATAAAAAGACCAACAGACGAACAATAACCACTACACAGGATACCAAAAGGGGTCTACAAAGCGACGGCAAAAGCCGTGCTAAAGATGGAAAAAACTATCACAACCTAACAACGAGCAGCAAAGAGGCACAAATTAAACTAGAAGATCAATAAAGGCTATATATATATATATATATATATATATATATATATATATATATGCAGATATAACAAGTTTTAGACAAGGTAATAGAAAAAATTGACAACTTAGCCACTGCCAAGATGAGCGCATCCAACCTCGTAAAGTGGCAAATGATATCTGGGGAATTACACCACTGCATTATAGGTTCATAGGTTCATAGGTTTATACTAGGCTATCTGCCCTAAGGCATTTATAAGCCTAGCCCAAATTATTGTGGCTTACGCCACCCCTTATATGAAAAAATACTGTGCCCATTAGTTTGTTGTGCCTCTGTCCAGCAGTGACCCAGAGATGATTCCCGGGGTAAACCTACGATCTCCCATCCACAGGTCTAGATTTCTCTTGAACAGAGTCAGCGAGGTGCTCTGCCTCACATGGACCGGGATTTTATTCCACAGCATAGGGAGTCTCTGAGTGATAAATCTATCCCTCCAGCACGTCCTATTTATATCCGTGCTAAGGTTTAAGTCGCTTGCTCTAGTGGTTTTGGTGGATTTGGATTTTTTGAGGTGGAGCATGTCCATTAATTCCGGGTTGGACATGGCCTTGTATGTCAGGCACATGTCACCTCGGAGCAGACGGTATGCGACTGAATAGAGCTGGAGTTTCTTCAATCTGGCAGCATATGACAGATTTTGGAGTCCCTTTATCCTTTTGGTGAGGAACTTTTGGGGTCTCTCCAATTGCTGCAGATGTCGGGTGAGATACATCCCGAATGGGGCATTGTACTCGATCATTGGTCTGATAAGTGAAGAGTATTGTGGGATACCTTCTTGCCATGAGCCAGGTTTGAGACGTTCAAAGTAATCGGCCGAACACATCATTGTAAGAATGAAGGCGAGATAGGACAACATAACATCAACTGTTTTTTGATAATAAAAATAGATCAACTGTTTTTTGATGATAACAGTACAGGACAAAAACTTTTAGCACAACAAATCAAGCAACAAAAAATAGAAAGGGCTGCTGCCAGGCTTAGGGAGCCTATAACAAGGAAGGTAATAAGAGATCCTGCAGTGGTATTTGCCATTTTTTGTAAATTCTATGAAAGTCTGTACAAAGCAGAGAAATACGGAAATCAAGAAAAGATATAAATGGAAATGTTTATGGAAAAATTAAATATGCCAAGGTTACAGGTAGATGGTATTCCTGTGGAAGTTTGGAAGCTAGGAGGGAAAACACTGATAAAGATCTGGAAGGTTTAACAGCATTTTTAGAGGAAAGTACCAACATCCTGGAAAAAAGCAGTGGTAGCTGTAATACCTAAAGAGGGTAAAGATCCATCAAGTCCTAGCTTCATACATGCCCATTTCAATACTAAACCATGATGATAAAGTGTTCAGGTCTACAATAACTAAAAGAATGACAAAAGTAATGCCAAAATTGATAGATATGGATCAATGTGGTTTTTGTGGAGGGGAGGCAAACATTTGACAACATTAACAGAACACTGATGATCCAGAGGGAAGCAAAATGTAAGAAGATACCATTGTTGTTGGGTCTTGATGCAGAGAAAGCACTTGACAGCGTAATCTGGGACTTTATGAGCAAGAAAAGGGAAGCATTTGCCTTTCTTGAAAAAATTACAAGGTTGATTAGGAGGATATATGAGGAATTTGAGGTGAAAACTGAAGTGGGTGGGGTCTTTTCTTATAATTTCTTTTTGAGCAGAGGAACCTGGATGGCGTGTCCTCTTTCCCCTGTTATTTGCATAGTATTTAGAACCACTGGCAAAGAAAATAAGGGAAAGTTGCGGAATCGAATTTACGAGCATTCTTATGCAATTAAAAAACGTAAATTGGATAATGCATTAGCTAAGCATGTACACCAGTATTCCGATCACAGTTTTAAGTTCATTATTATAGACCAAGTTAACCTCAACTTAAGGGGTGGGCCAATAGGGCTTAGGCTCGAGGAGCTTGAGTTAACATGGCAGATCAGATTGAATGCTTGTGTCCACCCAGGGTTAAACGAAGGGTGTAGTATAAGCAGTCTGCTGAAGCTTAAAAGCCTAGTTCGTTAGAATATTTATTAACCAAGTTCTTTTATATATTTTTTTTTATTAGTGCTAGTTAAAAAATTTTTTTAGGATATATTATGCTTTATATGTGTCACTGTGTAGTTGGCTGATTTTTAGATGACTTAAAGTGTATTATTAGTAAGTTTTGTATGTTTTTATGTGATGATACAACTTTAACTATGGGCGTTTCTGTTTGTTTAGAGTCTTTTAATGGATTGGCTAAAATTGAATTGCTTCTAGTATTTAAAATGACTATTGTATGTTGGTTATTGTCTGATGAAGTTTATGCATTTTATAAACGAAAAGCGCTTAACATATATCTGAGTGTGCCTTCTTGCTTTCACCGCTTCGATTTGTGTTTTCGAAAGAAAATAAGGGACACAGAAATTCAATGATATAATTGGTATGGTAGTCAAGAAAAGATGGCTCTATCTGCACATGATATTATGAAAGACCAGCACTGGTAAAGTTTTTAGTAGAATCTAGATCAGAAGCTGCCATTAAAAAAAATAATTAGTACAGCATATAAAATATTGCACAATGACTATAAAAATCAAGTAAAGGGGGTTAGAAAGGATTCGGAAGAGAGATTGGATAAGCAAGTCACAAAGAAACAATGGGAGGATACATGTCTGTCTCCCAAATATGCAACAAAAATCTAGAAGATTTAGGATTTCTGCTTGGAAATGTTTACATAGATATTTTTATACCCCAAGTCGACTCCAGAGAATTTCTCCTCGGGTAGAAAGCAAATGTTGGAGGTATGACGGGATAGAATGAGGTGCTTGGGAACATAATTTCTAAGAATGCAGTGGGTTAGCAGACTCCATGGATTCCCTGCTGGATGCACTGTCAGAAATGCTGGGTGAGCGGATTGGTGTGATGATGGACATGATTCTTCTGAGCTATGATACAGAATTGGAATTGCCTACACATAAGGCCTTGCTGTGTCCAATTATGGTGGCTGCCAGAAAATGGAAATCAAAATCTAAACTAACTATACTAGAAAGAACAGTTGTGTAAAATTTTACCATAACCATAGATGTCCCTCTCTTCCACGTTGCGGTATTCATAACATGAGGGATTCCCCGCCTCTTCCACGTCACAGTATTCATAACATGAGGGATTACCCGCCTAGGCAACCTCAACATCTGGCCAGTATACCAAAGACTTAAGCTACTGCTAGGTAAGTGCAACGTTGCACATAGTACAGCAGACATCAGTCATAAAAGTGATGTCTGCATGTACCATCCTCAGAAATGAATGCCTCAGTCAGAACATCAGTCCAAGGATAATATCCAAAGACGTGTATGAACCAAGTGGGAAGAAGGGTGGGATAGAATACTGCAACATGGAGGAGAAGGGCATCTAGGGTTATGGTAAGATTTTATACAACTATTCTATGTCATTCTATTCCCATGCTGCAGCATTCATAACATGAGGGAGAATACCATAGCTCCTGAGCAGGAAAGGAGGGGACGAAGGACATGAAGTCTCCAAAAAGTCATGCAGAATTGCCCTGGCAAATCCTGCTCTAGATCTGGAGATGAGTCCAGTTTGTAGTGTTTTGTAAATGTATGGACAGCGGACTAAGTAGCTGCTTCCAGGATAGAAGACCTTTAAGAGGTGTAGGCACCACTGAATCTTTGGTAACCTTAATGCGGAGAAAGATATTTTGGAGATCCAAAGATTACAGACAGTCTTCTGATAAATAAAGCAGAGAGTGAACCATGATCATTTGAAAGGTCTCCTTCAGAATACATTTGCTTATCTCACTAAGAACCATAATTAACCAAAGGTCCTTTGCTTCCTTGACAGGGAAAAAAAATGTAATATTTCTAAGACCTCCATGCCTGCTGTTTTCTTTAACTTTAACAATGTTATTAATACAACCAATTCATAAATATCATTACAACACAATCTTTTCTTTTAATCAAATGATAAAATATACCAAAAAGAAAGTTGTTTGTAATACACTGCACTTGTACTATAGCATTTTAAAAATAAATACAAAGGAAAAAATTCTCAATTTTGTACACGATCACCTTAAAATTATTACTCACGACCCAGATGTCCCTTCCACATGCATTAATTTTAACAACTGTTTCTATCACCTTGACATTTATGATGACATCTCCATTTCTTTTATCTACTTTATAATTTGCTTGATGTCTTTTTGTGATTATGGCTACTTTCTTTTCCACTTCCTGATGATTGCTTTCTTCACAACTAGAAAGAAAAAATCTACAAAGCCCCTGACCTTTTCACTATTTCCTTTGTTTTATCTAAACTAATCATCTAGAAAGATGCTATGATTACCATTTTTCTAGGCCTAGAAAACATTACAAACGTTCCGTATCACCCCTTAAACTGTTCTAATTTAGGTGACTGTAAAAATATACATATAAATTGCTATACTATATATGGGTGCAATATTCAGGTACACTTTTGTGGGAATGTAGAAGTACTTGAGACATTTCCAAAAATCGAAACGTTCTTGCTTTTGTAACATATCTAGGTGCATTAATAACTTCCCCAGTCTGCATGATAAATGTAATACTAGACTCTTCCATAAAAATAATGCTAGAATTTGACCCTTTGCCCCTGTCCTCTTTAAACATTCTGTACAGTTCACTTGTGACTCACTTTTTACACTGATATTCTTGGCTATTCTGTGTTGGATATTCATCCCTTTAGATGGTGTCCACTTTCAAAACATTCATATTATATATTAATTTGCTGTGCAGATCTATGTTTCGACTATAGTCCACACTGTCAGTCAGTCTATTGTTCCTACCTAACTTTTTTTCTTCCTGCCATTACCTGATCCAATATACTAATCTCTTACAAACCTTCACACATCTGCAAATTTGTTGCATGTAGGCCCTATTACTGCAACATTTTAATGAGGCCAACTTATGCAACCAAAACAGTGTGTTTGTCTCATTCGAGTTTTTAATAAACTTTTTTAGCTACACCATTAACATCCCTCTTTCCATTTCCTGTCCAACCTCCTGAACCGTAAGCAAGTATGGCTTTCCATCTCTAGTGGTGGATTGAGTCCAATATCTCCCTGTAACATTTTAAGCCTTACTGCTTTCCAATGTATAGAAGAGTGACTCTCAACACTCCGGCTTCTGTTGGCAAAGATAAAATGTTCCATGCCACCTGTTTTTTTGTTTCACTCCTATCAATTTTGCAGTGCTTTTTTCTCTCTCAGTTTATCAAAAAGCTCATGTGAAGGAGTGAGGTGTAAAATTGGACATATGTATACCTCTCAACTTCTAAGCCCAAAAAATCAGGATAAAGCCTAAAATAATAGGAGGACAAAGGCTTAATAATAGGGACAGACTTTAAATACTGATCTTATAAACTAAGAAAGTGGTTAGAATAACAGGATTTGTATTAGCATGCATTTTCTGAAGGATATCGAGTCTGAAACTCAAATGCATGTCATTATTTAGTGACTTCAATCCTCACCGATTTGCCAGAAACCACAAATTTTATGAGGAACACACCAAAAATGCAAAGCAAAAATGTGGACAATCTGCAATAATCTGGACAGTTGAGAGCAGTTCAGATCACACTGCACTGACTGAAGATTTTTTTCCTATAACTTTCTATATAAATCTTTTAAAATATTCCTTATGGTTAAGGGCAACAACACTTCAGCTGAATATGTTCATTTCAGTCCTAAGCATAGTAATTGACTGGAGCCACTTAGAAAGGAGTACTCTTCTCAGAACCTATCACTAGGTGAATAATTAAATGTTATGCTTCAGTCTTGTGTGCATTTACCTTATATCCAGCAATTCTATCATATCAAAGTTCCTGAAATATCACTTTCAAATCCCTTTCAGGATCTGTCAGATAAAACAGTAAGTTATTCACATGTACAGCCAGCATGTGAGTAAATGCCTGCAGCTAATAAACCTTTACGGTGGTTGTTGTTGTGTCTTTCGGCTTTTCCCGGTTAGGGGTCGCCACAGCAGAAATCCGGTCCGCTAATGATTGGCAGTTGATTTTTACGTGCCAAGTTGCTAGCCCTGACGCACAACTTTCAATGAAGGTATGCCCATTCACGCATGTCTCCACGCAGAAGACGCTCTAGCTGAGAGTCGAACCAGACAGCGTCTTACTGTGAGGTGACAACGCTACCCGCAGCACCACCACCACCGCGGATCATATGAAAATAGCAGGTCCCAAAATATGGACACTGAATGGCTGAAATGCCATTTGAGGTATGGCAATCTTGAAGGTGGTATATACAAGTTCGGTGGGGGGGTGTCCCCTGCAAAAAGGGGGAGAACAGCGATTTTTGAGATTCACTATTCTCCAGGTTTTTGGTTTGGTCTTTTTTCATAACTCAGCATTTTGATTGTCAACATTTCAATACAGAGCCACCCCTTACTTGCATCTGCTTCAAGATTCAATCTACTTCCCAAGGGAAATAGTACGTAGAAGACGGGAACTAGCAAACACCTTTCTAGTGCCTCTGCTTAACTAAAAAAGTTTGAAAAGTATAAATTCCATCATTATTTGTGCTGAGACATGATGATACAGATTTTACTAAATGCATCCCCATCTCAAGAAAGCCCTTCAGTCTTAGTATTTCAAATAAATACTGCCAACAAATATTGTCAAATGCTCTTCTGGCATCTAAACCTGCAATCAACAATGCTTCTTTGGCTATACAGACCTTCTATCAACACATTTATTTTCAATAAGTCATCATGGTGGTTCTACCAAATACATAATCTATCTGTGCTAGATCACTCAATGAGAGGAGGATAAGAGCTATTTTTTGGCCGTCAAGAGTGGTAAACAACTTATAGACTTGATTAAGTACCAATACTCCCTTGTATGGCCCAATTTGTTAAGGATCCATGCCTGGATAAATAAACAAATAGCTTGTTTCCACATATTTGGGGGTCTTTCCAGTTACCAACACATAATTAACTAGTTTAATAAAACCCTTGATAAACCTGTTTTTAATTATTGCAGATATTTCTGGTCCTAGTGTTTCACCCATCTACTGGTTTCTTAATACTGACTTCACTTCATCCTTAGTAACACCTGCATCAAGCTACCCCAAGATCCTTGTCCAAACATTGTAATGGGAAATTGCTTAAGGCATCCCTTATTTCTTTTGTCTTTCCCTTTAGAGTCCAATTCTGCTTCATGAAAGTGTTTTTAAAAATGAACAACTACCCAATATATGTCTAGGTTTCTCACAAATCCTATCTGTCCTCTGATCTATAATCTTGCATACTAGCCTTTCTACCTTCTGCTGTCAAAGCAGTAGAGATGTACGTTTTTGTCCTTTAGGTGCTATTTCAAAATCATTCTACTAGTTAATTTAGCTTAGTCTACTTTGTAACCTAGCGTTTTACTTACACTGCCCTGTAACACCAGCACTATGGGTTCAACCCTTTCCCATGAATCACTTTTTCCCCTCACTAAGTCATCATAAAAGCTGTTCACTTTTGAATCTACTGCCAAATTCCTTACAGCTTCTTTATGTCAACTGCATACAATTATTAGCAGACTCCCCTATAGCGTATATAGCTCATCACTACTATCTAAAAATAACTCCAACCTGTTTTAAATTGTTCCTCTTAAAAATATAGATTAATATTCCACTTCCTTTTGAACCTTTCCTTGCTGACATAACCTCTCATAAAAAAAGAAGAGTTGTCAGACAAACAGGATATGTATTCAAACCATCAATAAGATACACATGTTCTTTGTCAACCACAATTTCTGTCTATTTTTGAATAAAATGTATATCTGCACGAGAAACACCAAGTATCTCTAGGAAGCCTTAATGGCTTGTGTATTTCTGGCTCTCTGTAAGCGTAGCATTTTAATAAATAAATTACCCTAATACATGTATTCTGTAATATGTATGACTAGTGTAGATCTCACCAGATGAAAAAACTAAGTTCAGTTTCCTGCCAGAAAGCCATTCCCTCCTAAGCTACAATTCACACCTTTGACATTCTAGCTTTGATTATTTAGCAATCCCTGATGGAATATACTGATTTACAATTATGCTGGACAAACCCTTCAGCTTCCCTCTTACTAATACAAATCTACATTCATTATATTTTGTAGTTCCAGTAGCTTTAAAGCCATACTTCTTTGCAATATGGCAGCAACACCACTTCAGCCACAGGCTAGACATAATCACAAAACTTATCATATATATTCAAGGCTCCTAGTTTCAAGTGCTCAATATTGTTTAAATGGATTTCTTCTAATGCAAACAAAGGTTTACTTTCCCTAATGTACACAGACACAGTCTTTTTAAAGGATTTGGCAAACCCTGAACATTCCCTGATAAGATTACAAAAATTACTTATGCTACACCATATCACTATTATAGTACCATTTCTCTGGCTTCAGCCCTTAACTTGTGGTTATACAAGCCTAAAAATGTGCTGCATTCAAAAATAACTAACATTTCATTAACTTCTGTTGCATAATTTTTTATCTTTGAGAAGGGCATTTCTTGCATCAAACTATTATTTTTTTACACACCTGTAAATAACATAAATCAGAAAAATTGATCCCCCCCTCCAGAAGGTTCACTATGAAGTAAGTTAAATGCAATGGTTTTAATTTAACATTTTCTCTCCTGCACAGCTTCACTGTATTATGAGAAGCTGACCTGTTTTATTTTTTGCCTTATCTGAATTATCACCACAACACTTTTTGTTTCTGCTGCCTTTACTTCTTTTATAGCAGCCCGCAATTTTTACATGCAGACTGCAAGGTAAAATAGCAGGCCCACTGCAATCTTTCTTCTTTGATAAAAGTGGATAAAGTCAGAAGGTCAACCTCTTTCTTTTTTGAGACTTTTTGTCCCTGGTGCTTGTCAATCAGTCTCTCCTCTCTCAATTATCCATTTGCTCCTTATTGCAGCGGTGAGGTTCGACGGGGAAGGTTATCATTCAAGATAGCTATTTTTTTTTTGGGGGGGGGGGGGGGGGTTCAAGATTTTTTTTTTTTATTTTCACCCTGGTACATACAGCAAGGTGCTAGGGAAGGCTGTCTCTCCTCATTTCTGCAAGGACTGTGTCCACAAGTAGCCCTGTCTCTCCCTCAAGGCATAAGTGACGGCCTTGCCAATCTCCACCAGACAGACTATGCCACCATCCCCCAGGAAAGGCAAGCAGGCTATGCCCTTTCTCTCCTTCCTCCCACTCTCTGGCACCTCAATTGCCAGGGCCACTAAATGAACCCCGTCACCTGGGTTGCAGTCAGGACTCCATCCCTCTGTGCCACTGAGCCAGGCTTGCCAACCTCCCTCCTATGCCATCAGTTTAACATACTCACCCACGTTTTGAGGCTTCTGGGGTAAAGGAGGAGAGCTGGTCCTCCTCTTTTTTTATTCATGCATTCTGTTGGAGAATCAAGTGATGTTTTTATACATCTGGTTTTTACTACAGTATTCCTGGGCTTTTTGAAGGGATGCTTGCAATCTGAGGAATACTAGGTACAGGAGGAGATAAGATCCGGACCTGCCATGATAGGGATTCCAGAAGACAAATGTCCTTAATGAGTTTTAAAAGTTCCACAATGGAGGCCTTGAGGCTTAAAAACATGTCAGCACTTATGGAAGAATTGGAGTAAAAACCATCCAGATTACTGTATAGTGAGGCATCATCAGAAGCACTGACAATGGGACAAACAACTCTAAAAAGAGTAGTGTCAAGAATACCAGTGCTTTACCTGATACTGCTGGTGTAAGAACAATGCCTAGTAGTAAAACACTTGAAATGGCAATGCAGAGAGTACACTGGAGGTTGTGAATGTAATACATAATCTGTCAGCAACTACTAAGACTGAGCAAGTAATGGAGCCATCGATGAAGGTGACAGATGCTGTTGGAAAATCTCCAAGTGGAAAACAAACTTCCTCAGCAAACCAAATCAGAGGTGATGAGGGAGGCATCTTTTGATATTTTTTCCTGTATTCTAACAATTGCCTCAGTCAGCTTATCATCATCTGATGCACGACTAGAAAGTGGATGTAACTTGAAGTTTTTGGCCTGCAGCCAACAGGAGACCGAGCAGCAGAATTGTAGATTCTAAACTATATGGCCGACATTTTGACAGACTCCACTGTATATGTCAACAATAAATGAACCAAAAGCTCCTTGAGACATCTTGTCTACAGACATCTCCACAATTAGAAAAGGTGAAGGAGAAATGGGAAAAACCTTTTTAGGAAGGACAGTGTTAAGTTACTTCTTCTCGGGAATGGTAGAAGCTACAGAACCCCAATGAGAACTAGCCTCCAAGCTACTGCTTTCATCTCTCTCTCCAGTGCAATTCTCCCTGGTGGCCCAAGATATTAAATGGAAAGCAGATTTCTTTCAGAATGAACCACCCCAAACATTTTAAAAAGTTCTTATAGGAGTATAAGTATTCTGAGTCCCAAGAGAACAGTCATCAAGAAGAGGGTGCAAATTCCCCTCTCGCTCCTTCAATGGATCCCACACTTGAGGGTGTTCTCTTTATGCAGCAATATGGGAGCTGCCCAAATCAGCCTGTTTCTTCTCCCTAAGAAAGATAAGAAAAGCATGCAGATTTTCACCAGAAAACTACTGGATGATCCTTCCTCTGGTAAGCATCCTTAAAGATGCCATCAGAACTGGACGTGACAGCTCTGATACTACAGCTTCTGTCCTCGGCACTTAAGGTAGGATTTTCTAGCCTCCTTGTGAGTGCCTTAGCTTGGGTAGAAATTACCAAACTTTAAGCCACCATATGAAGAGCTCTCACAGTTCACATTAGTGAGGAATGTGTAAAAGCAAGCTACATCCCTAATAGAGCACAGTATTCAATAACTGTCCCAATCAATGTTGAAAATAATGAATGATACTTCTTCTGGCTGCTCTAAGTTGAAAGATTTTCTCACTACTGTTGTTAAATGCTGAACAAAAGAGACAGAATATGTTCCAAGGTTCCTAGCTACATTTTCATTTTGTACTGGGATATTGTCTATACTGTACGCAGACTGAAGGGTTGGTCACAAAATCTGATGACTTGGCACTTTTTTCTGTTTAAATTGCACACATTTTCAAAACATCCAAGTATTTCTATTTTATTTTATTTATTTAACATTTGTTAACTGGGAAAGTCTGACTTGGAACAAAGCCAATTTTCAGCGGAGGCCTGGGGAGAAACGTTCTAGATGCATGTTTTTGTAACGTGGGAGAAAACCGGAGCCACCTGGAGGAAACCCACACAAACACAGGGAGGACATGCAGACTCCGCACAGAAGGCATCCCAGCCAAGAATCAAACTGGAGAACCTCTTGCTGTGAGGTGACAATGCTACTGCTGCACCACTGCGTCGTCTTATATTTAAAAGTATAAGTTCTCACTGAAGGGTTTGGGTATCTGAGGGGGACTTGACAGTAACTGCCAGTTTTTAGGCACAGTCCAACTAATGGGCAATCCAGTGTAACAAACACATCAAAGGCAGAACTGGATCATATTAAGGTAGCTCTTCTAAATGCCAGATGTCTCAAAAACAGACTGACAGATCTTGAGGCTCACCAGCATTTGGAACATACCAGTGTTTGCATAATTACTGAGACTTGCTTTAAATCTTAAGACAGCACTACCTCCATACATGGATTTTGCACCTAGACTGCCTTCACAGCAGCAACAGTGGTGGCATCTCAGTATCTATCAAGGACCAGATCACCTCCAGGCAGATTTCCACAGACCCACATACAAAGCTGAAAGAACTCCAGACCACCTTTAACAGACTGTCAATTTCTCAGAAAGATCACTTTAAAAAGTACAAAAAATGTACAGCTAAAATAGTACACTTGGAATACACTCAGTGAAATAGTAAAAATCACTTTTCCTAGATCTGGTAGGACTTTGCAGTGCAGTCATATACAGTAGATTAGGTCAAAATCGTCGTGCCACACTTTTCAAAAGGAGAACAAATGTGTTTTTTGAACTTCCAAAATGGTGCTAACAAGGACTCATGAAGCTTTCCATGAGTCCGAGTTGCAGCCAGTCATTACCTGTACTGCATGCTTCTGTACAGTCTCACCTCTGCACCAGTGTTTACTCTATCTGCTTTTAGCTCTCTGCTTCTCTGGTTCAGGACACTCTTCTTCAACAAAGGGAGTTATTAGTATATGAAGTCTTCCCATGAGCCCAAAAGTACAGAGGTCTCAGAAATCAGATTTATATCACCATCCCTTCTAGCTCTCCAAAGCATGCCACTCTCATTTGACATGGTGGAAGAATCGGATAAACATTTTGAGAAGGAATGCCTTTCAACTTCTAACCCCACAAGCAACAGTTACATGGAAGTGTCACCAGAGGATGGGGTGTGCAGGGGGATTTTAGTGGGAAGAACATAACTTAGAGATGAGAGCAAAGCTTTTGTCCACTTTACCTAATCAAAGTCAATTCCTTTTTTGGACAATATGGCTGTTATCTGGTATATTAGAACACTGGGGAGGAGGGGTGACACCTACTATGTCGAGAGATTGTGGCAGGGGTACACAGTTTCAGTGTCTTCTGTTGGTGATTCATACTCCAGAGCAGGTAAATAAACTACCTACTGGACAGACTGTGTCAATGTGTTTCAAATGTTTCAAGCATGGTCTTTGAGATGGTTGCCAAAAGGATTTTTCATCTATAGGGCATCACAGCTTGTGACCTCTCTAACTTGCCCACCAAAACCAAGTTAACAGAACCTCTTTTTGTGAATCTCACCTGCTGGAGGTCATGCACAGAATGTTCTATTTTACCCCTAGCTAACTGCACTCCTTTAGGCTGTCGCCTATTTCTTCTGATAATGACGTACATCATGAAAGACGGAATACAAAATGCATAAATAATCCTTATAGTTGCCTTTTAGCCAAGACAGACTGGGTTCCTCTTCTTTAGCAACACCTCCTGCACAAACTTTGGAGGATTCAACCTTCTAAGAAGCAGCTGTTTCACATGTCAGGCAAGTCTCATCTGACCAACATGCATCATACTGAAACTAATAAGCAGAGATCCTCCAGTTCATGTGATATCAAAGGGATTAAGTTTCTCAAAAGTGTCAGCTCCTATAATCTTGTCCCAAAAGCCTTCTACTCAACAGCCACACTAATGAGAAATTGACTCAGTTGTCTATATTAGCAGTCAGCAACAGTGTTAACTCCTTTACTGCCTCTCTTCCAATCTTTCTCAGTTATCTCCCAGAACTTTTCCAGTCTGGATTAAGTTACTTCACTATCAAAGTCCACCTGGTGGATACTTCCAACTACCCTCCAGGATAATATAGCTCTTTCCATTCTACAAGACTTTCCTGCTAGGAACCTCTCACTTCTAGCCTCCTAAAAAGGATCATTAGTCCTCCTCAGAATATCCCTTTATTCTGAAGGAACATTTGCTATTCAAGCCTGTTCCCACTTCTCACTTTTAGAAGACTCTTTTTGTGGCTATTTTTGTCAGGTGAATCTCAGAACATCAAAGCCTCACTGCTAAACCTTTTCATATGGTTTTCCACAAGAAAAAGTTGTGGCTTAGGACTAATCCATCTTTCACTCTGAAGATGGCTAGAAAAACCAAATTAATGCAATCTAACACCTTAACTTTCCTTCCAATGTATGCTAACCACGAGGATAATCTCCTTCATGGTATAGATGTCCATAGGGAGCCAAGATTAGATTAATTTTGCACTGTAGCAAACTGGTCTTCTCTCAACATCTTGACTAGGCACTATAAAGCTGGACATGGTTTCCTTCAAGATCGTGGTCTGTTTCAGGTCTGTTGCTGTTACAGCAATGTTTCAAGATTGGCCACCCAAGAGGTTTATTAGGAACTCTGTCCTGCTGGTTACTGAAAATGATGCTCTTTTTCTCAGATACACAAGCTACTTACTTACCATAGCAAAAGAGCTGCAAGAAGGTCCATCTTCAGTAGCATATCCTCACAAAATCCCCCACTTTTTTAACCTTCTCTGCCTGGACTTCTTCCTCAGTTTTCATACTAGCTATAGAAATGGAAACAGAGGAATATGTGGTACATGATGGTAAACAAAGGCTGTGATTAACTCGACATTTATCATCAACTGATTTGTCCTAATGCCTATGACATAAGGTTTACTGAAGACATGCCTACTTGTTTTATCTTATACACATTCATTTAAACTTTCAAGATTCAGATTTGAGTTAAAAAATGTACATTCTAGGTGTATGAAGAAAATGACAACAATTAGCATGTCCAAATTTTGATTATTTCTTTATTTTAATTTATCAATGAATCCTGTACAGATTCCTTGTCTGGAAGAAATGAAAGAGAAATTTATCATTTTTGACCTCCTCTCTGGTTGTAACTTAGAAAACATTGTTGAACCAAGGGTCAAGAAGAAAGGCCTTTTGTTTCTTGGGACTTCAGCCCCCTTTAAAGAGATTTATAAGGAGAAAACAGAGTAATTATAGCAGCATGTGCTCTCTTGCTTGACTTAGGACCTGGTAGATGGGTAACTTGCAAAAATGCACCTGGCATACAAAAGTATATGAACTGCTGGCACAATCCATACCATTCAGTCTGGAGAAAAAAATGCTGGGCATTCCAGAATTCCTCCTTATTTAAATACAATGCAGATTATGACATACAATAGGCATTTGGATATTTTAGTTATGATTAAAGAAAGAAATGTGTACCTAGTTACAACCAAAGTAGTAGCTGCCTCTGAAGATAAACCTACGCCAGCACAGGCAATTCTTCTAACATGTGTACAGCACTTCAGTTTCAGATTCAATACCAACCACAGCTGCTACATTTCAAGTATCTTCTACACTAGCATGTTATTATGCCTTGTACTGGACATTTTCAAATATGCCAAGAAATTCACAGACATTGAGATAAGGGTTGTGAAAGCAGATTTTCTAATGTCAAACAGCTCACATATGATCCTCCATGCCAGAGAACAAAGAATTAATCTATGACTCAATACAGAAACTGGGTCAGTGATGAAGGAATCTGCCTGCAGTTGTTCAAAACACAAACATCAGTTTACCTACACTGACCACTACAACTATAAACTCTCCTTTTATTTATTTTTGGGGAGTCTTTTTGGTTCCCAGCTCCTGACCAAAAGGGTCCTCTCATTGTCCACCAGGTCTACATGAACTACCTTAGCCTCCTCCAAGCTAATCACCCACCCCACTGCCTCTTGCATGCTTCTGTCTCATATCCAGGGTCTGGAACTAAATGGGTCTTGCCTTTATGTTCACTTCTCCCATGAGCCCCCCCCCCCAACAGTACAATATCTCTTTAACAAGTCCACAGTCTCCACCAGAGATCTGTGATGGTTCACTAGAGAGCATACCAGCCAGGATGAACACTCGCAGATCAACTGCCCAAACCACTAATTGAACTCTGGTCACATGGGCCACAGGCGGGGTTTTATCCCTCTACATCACCAGCACAGGCTCATAATTATAAACTCTCCTTAATGTAAAAGGGATTACTTTGTTGTAACATGAAGCAGCCACGGCAGCACTTTCAGCTATAAAAAGAATGAACGGCTAAGGCCTTTGGTAGCTTCAAAATGTTGATAACATGGAACAAAAAGGTCTGACTCAGTAAGCAGATTTGTGATTAGCTTTAAGAGATGCACAATACCAACAGAGGAAGAAGACAGGAAATTCTGCAATGTGTTTTACTCTCTTGGCAGCATCGCAGGACATTAAAAAAAGAAGTAGGAGGATCTACATTAATTATGACGATCATCAACAGCAAGTGTAATCTGTTTAAGATATTGATTTTTACAAACTATCTTTACAAGGGAAGTAGGCAGGGATAAGAAAGACAACAAAATTACCTTCAAGGCTGGGTGTGCTTGCCTGGCTTGGACCCAGGAATACAAGTAAACCAGTTTCTACAACATTTCTCATGCAAACTGACTCCATGCTGAAATTCTAAATAGAAAGCCATTGTGCATTACTAAAATATAAAATGTCTACTGTTAACAGGAGCAACGCTAGCGTCCGATGAAGCAGTAAAGCAGCACTGGTGTGACGCACCACCCAGCAAACCATTTCTAACAAAATACCTCATATGAGCAAACGCCTGAATGCACATCTGGAAAACTGATCTTACACCATCTGATTACCACAAATGAAAAGTGGCATGAACATGAGGGAATGAGGGCTCCCTACTGAAATGTCGGTACTTGGAATGCTGAGTGCCAAAAAAAATTACAGAAAACCCAGAGAACAGTGAATCCTGAAAAATCTCTCTTCTGCTTAAAATCTCTTTTAGCAGGGGGCCAAATCCCCCTGCACCCCCAGCCCCTGAACTTACATATACCAACTCCAAAATCACCACACCTTGGAGAAGAGGGAATATTCCAAGAAATAGCATCTCAGATATACATACATACATATATATATATATATATATATATATATATATATATATATATATATATATATACACACACACACACACACACACACACACACACACACACACACACACACACACACACACACATATATCTACTAAGTCCGATCTTTTGACCATTCAGTTTCTGCAATTCAGGACTTGCTCTAGCGGGTCCAGACATTTCAAATGGTTACTGGGAATGAGACGTTAATAGTCTTTGCAAAACAGACTCACAAAAACATGGCAAGTAATGGTATAATTAACTGAAAGTTGTGTACTCACCATAATGACAAATCTGTGTTCACTTTCCATCTGATTCAACATGTGGGTTATCGGATCTGACTCATACCAGAGACCAGCCATATCCAAAAAACTTCATCCCCCTAAGCTCCACCTCCTCTACCCCTAATACCTTGCCTTAATGGTATTTCCAGAGACAAAGTTTGCCCCTCTTTACACAAGCTTCCACTACTTAATCCATAAAGAAAATGCTAAGGGCAACAAATACAGAAGCACAATCCTTCCTGACTCTGTCATCCCATGATCGAGAGACACACTAAACTGGAGGGGGGCAGGAGGGAGGGAAGGCTGAACCAGAGGAAAGAGATGACACAGATCTATCATTATAAATGCATAACTTCTGTACGCAATGCTGTCTTTTCTGACTGGGTGCAACCTGTGGGACACAGTCCCCAGCCATATCAAACCATAGGGAAGTCCTGTGAAAGCACATTCCACAATATGGAACCAAAGGAGGCCTTAAACCTCAAATGAATATCAGTTTATAGCGGGACAAAAATGAATAAGGACCCATTCAAGTAGCAGCAGCAGTAACGCCATTCAAAACAGCTCTGGAAAGAAAACAGAGGTAGCCATAGCTCTAACTGAATGACCTTTCAGTTTACAAGGCAAGGTCCTCCTTTTCCAGCTATGTCTATGTGCGATCAACTCGGGTTCAAGTCCTAGTGACTTAGGATCATAGGAAGTTACCAGGCTATTGGCCCTGAGGCCCTCACAAGCCTAGTGAAGAATTTAGCCCATGTTCTGACTTGATGAATTAAAAGATCCAAAACAGTCGGTTACATGCTAGTCCAATGAGGTCCTTCAGCACGATTCCTATGGTTGTTGTCAATGTCTCCAGCCATCTTGTTGCAGGTTTCCCTCTTTGCCTGGATCCTTCGATCTTCCCAAACATAATGTCCTCCTCCAGTGATCTCTCTCTTCTTATAGTATGACCACAACAAGACAAGTGTAACTTCATCATTTCGGCTTCAAGTGACATAGCCAGTTTGATATCTTCCAAAATCGATTTGTTAGTTCTTCTGGCCTCCACAGCATGCAGAGATTCCTTCTCCCACACCAAAGTTCCAATGAGTCAATCTTCTTTATGTCCCATTTCTGCAGTGTCCAGTTTTTGCATCCGTAAGTGACCACTGAGAAAATGAGTGTGTGGACAAGTCTGATCTTTGTTTTGAGTGTTATTTTCTTGCTTTTGAATACTTTGTCGACAGCCTTCATTGTAGAATGAACAAATGCTATTATGTGAAGTATTTCTTCCCTGCTAGTTGCTTCCATGTTTACAAAACAGCCCAAGAGATCTTTACACGGTCAGTTGTCTATCAGGTGCCAGAATCCGCCACCTCATGCACACACAAGTTTCTCCACAACAGGTACAAGTATGACTCTGTCATTGCTCATGTTGGTGTGAATGAACGGAGATGTACCTCCCTGGACTATATTGAGAGAGACATGACTGAGCTCTCAGAGTATGTGTCCCAGGCACATATGACCCCAGCCCTAAGCAGCATCCTACCTTCACCAAGAATGATAATACAATACCAACAAAAAATAATTGACTTCAACAACTGGCTTAGTTTCTGGTGTCATTCCAAAGGGATCCAGTAGTTGTCTACCTGGGATGACATGGCTGACAGGCCTCGATGCTTTGCCACAGATGGCCTCCACTTGTTACTCCTGGGATTCAGGATTCTGGCCAAGGCTCTTGCCTCCCCCATTGTGCCTTTTTTAGGCAATGTCCCAAAGACAAATGTTCCAACAGAAAAGATCTGTCAAAAAGCTAACTGAAGGTCATGCTGCTTAACACTAGAAACCTTAACCTGAAAATGCACTCATTGGAGGCTCTCCTCACACTGGAAGATGCCAACATCTGTGCAGTCACGGAAACTTGGTTCAAGGCTGCGGAGAGCACCCCTGCCTTACCAGGTTATACCTCATTCCATACATTCAGACCCCAAAATGAGGTCGGGAAGACTAAGGGTGGTGGAGTTTCTATTTTCATTAAAGACTAACACATCTCCAGACCGGTTTGCCAGCATGATGCACTAGAACTACTCCAGGTGCAACTGACAATTGACAAGCCACCCATCCAAGTTATAGCCAGCTACAGACCCCCCTCCATGACTCAGGACACCCACTCCTCCTACTTGGACCTACATAACTCCATCAAGACACCCTCCTAACACCCACTTCAAATTCCCCACTATAGACTGGGTGAACTATTCCTGCTCTATTGCACTCATCCAACGATTCCTTGACTTCATCAATTCAAATGCACTAGAACAGCTTATCTCATCCCCCACAAGGGGAGATAACATTCTAGACTTGGTTCTCACCAACATGGGCGACCGCTGCACCACCCCCATAATAAGTTCTTCCCTGGTGAGATCATATTATCGGTCGGTCTCATTCAAAACTTCTATTCCACCCTCCCCCCCACCCATAACCAGGCTGAAAAACTTCTCAAAAGATGACTACAACCTTCTAAGGGAGGTTGTCAGTAGCTTCACACTACCGCTACCCTCACAGGATGCAGACAAAAATGCTGAACAGTACGCCAGTGTAGTATACAAGCAACTGTACAACTGCATGGACGCCAGTGTAGTATACAAGCAACTGTACAACTGCATGGACTCGGCCATACCCAAAAGAACTAAAACCTGCTCCTCAAGGAAACACAAACCTATCTGGTGGACATCTGCTATCAACAGGCTTTACAACAAAAGGAAGAAACTGTTGTCCAAGGGTAAAAAGGCACAAATTCCCAATTGGAAAAACTCTCCAGCGCCTCTATAAGCAAATTAGATCACTAGTGAAAACTTCCGAAGCCAATTATGAATCAAAACTAGCCTCCAAAACAAAGGCTAACCACAAAGCCTTTTTCAGCTACTTCAGGAACCTTCACGGCAAAGCTTGGATTTGTTTTGAATTAGTTCTTAACGGTACCACTTACACTGATTCTGTTGACTTAGCCAACCTGCTAGCACATACGTTCAGCGCAAACGTCACCCTCCTGTTCCCCCCCAAAGGCCCATTCATCATCCCCGATACTTGTCCCACACTTCACATCTCTGTAGATCAAGTATTAAAGGCCTTATCCAAGGCAAAGAACACAGCTTTTATAGGACCCGATAGTATCCCGGGATATATTCTGCACCATCTCCAGTAAGAACTAGCCTCGCCATTGAGCACAGTATTCAACCACAGCCTAAGTACAGGCTTCATTCCAGCAGAGTGGAGAAATGCCATTGTCATCCCTTTGCACAAAGGAAGCACCACTACTGACCCTGGAAACTTATCACCCCATGAGCTCGACAAGTCTGATCTGTAAGGCCATGGAGTGTATTATTATGGACCTGATAAATAATGACAGGCAATCTGCAAGCACCTGACCCCACCCAGCTCAGATTTGTCAAGGGCAGATCTTGCCTGTTGAACCTGGTTGACTTTTTTGAGACTGTCACCAAGGCAATGGATGAGGGAAAGTCAGTACATACAGCTTACCTTGACTTAGCCAAAGGCTTTGACACAATTCTCCACTCAGGCATAATCAAAAAGCTAACACAACTTGGTGTAAATCCCTATCTCATCAGGTGGGTGGCCAAATGGCTCACTGATAGGACCCACAAGGTCAAAATAGGTGCCTCCACCTCCGACAGCAGACCTATCACTAGTGGTGTCCCCCAGGGATTTGTCCTGGGACCCCTACTGTTTGGATCTACTTCTCAGAGGTCCAGGCAAAGACAAAAGGCCTGTGGCTGACCAGGTTTGCGGATGCTTTAAATTGGGTGCTGTCAGTGACTCTCCAAATTATGTTAAAATACTACAAGAGGGTCTCACAGCAACAAATGACTGATGCCAATGTCATGGCCTTAAGTTAAATGCAAAAAAATGTATCATACCAGTCAGCTAAAACACAGCCCGTACTGATTACCACATCAATGGCAATCCCCTAAGCACACAACCTGTGGTGAGAGACCTGAGTACACAGGTTGAAAACAATCTCACATTCAATCATCATGCAGCAACAGTGGTCAGAAAAGCATTTGACTTGGTTCATCTCATAAGTAAAGGGATTGCATCCAGAAAAAAGGAGGTTATTACCTCTCTGTAGTCCTCACTCATTAGGCCAATAACTGAGTACATTGTCCCCCATTTGGTATGTACCTCTCCAAACACCTGCACTAACTGGAAATGCCACAAAAATATCTTGCAAAGAGAATCCATGGCCTCCAACACCTGTCCTATGAGAACAGGCTCAAATCGCTTTCATTCTAATTGGTATCGGTATCATACAGATTGCTCAGAGGTGATCTGTGTCTCGCCTACAAGGCAATCTCAGACCCTGCTCTACTAGAGATGCTCCATATCCGTAAGTCTAACTCCTTGCACATTACATGATCGAAAGCCTAAATCTAACATGTGACATTAACAATATATGTGGGAGAGACAGGTTTTGTCCAACAGAGGCTGGAACAGACTCCCCATACACATCAAACAAAGTAAGTGCAACCTTGACGAGTAGATGGGAAACCACAAATATGCCCCAGGGGTTCCAACTGTGTCCCTCATTGGCAGGGGTAACAATGCTGATTGAGGTTTCTTTTTGGGGGATAAACTATTGGCTAGGCTTGTAAGGGCCCCAGGACCATTAGCCTAGTAATCTCCTATTCTATTGTCTTCAAGCTCAAAATCTTCATCACTTTCTGTGTTCATAATCGTTGTTTTGTTTATATTCTGTTCCAATACCATGTTATGACTTTTGGCTTTGACTTTTCTCAATACATACAGCCTATCTTCTTTGCTGTTGGTGATGAGCATTGCGTCATCTGCATAACACAGGTTGTTTATATTTCGGCCTCCAACTTTAAAACGACACTCTACTCTTTCAAATTTACTTTAATGAAGATGGCTTCACCGTAAAGGTTGAATAGGTAAGGTGACAAGATGCATCCTTGCCCGACACCATATTTTATAGGTAACCAGTCAGTGTTGCCATATTCATTTCTCACTACAGCTTCTCGATTTTCATAAATGCTCTATCATCCGAGTTATGTGTTTGGGTATTCCCATTTGTGCTACAGTTCTCCATAGTTTATCATGATCAACACAGTCAAAAGCTTTGCTGTAGTTGATGAAGCAAAAGTATGCAGGCCTTTGGCATTCTTGCTCTTCGCCACTATCCAACTAACATTGGCAATAATGTCACTTGTTCCTCGATCTTTTCTGAAACCAGCCTGAACTTCAGGTAGTTCTTGCTCAACATACGATTGTAGCTTTTGTTGCATTACTTCAGCAGTATTTTGCTGGCATGTGGAACTAATGTAGTTGTTCTGTAGTTATAATCCTTAGCGTCACCTTTCTTCGGTATAGCTATGAAACAATGATCTTCTCCAGTCAGTTAGCCATGTTCTTCCCTTCCAAATCTGTTGACACAGTCAAGTGACAGCCATAATAGCACCTTCTGAGCCTTTGATTAATTCAACTGGAATACCGTCAATGCCAGGTGACTTGTTCGATAAAGTTTTAATTGCTGCTATGACTTCTTCTTTTAAAATATCTGGCTCTTCCTCATCAATTTCTGGTTCAATTTCCCCAACGGTATCCACACTGCCTTTTCTCTATAAATTTTCCGTATATTCTTTCCATCTCTTTTTAATGCTTTCTGGATTGTTCAATATCATTCCACTTGCATCTTTAAGCATTCCCAATCATGGCTGGAACTTCTTCCACAATCTCTTAACATACTGATAAGCTAGTCTAGTTTTTCTGTTTACATGCTCAGATTCAATTTTCTGACAGATATCCTTGAAATATTGTTCTTTGTCTTTCCAAATTTGATGCTGAAACACTCTGTTCTTTTGTGATACTTTATCTTTATCACTGGAAAATTTTGCTCGTCTTTTTTGTTCTGCTGCTTTTCTAGTTTCTTCCAAGATCCAAGGTGATTTTTTGGCTTTCTTTATCTTCTGGAGTGGTTTTTCAGCTTCATCATTAATTATGGTTTTAATATCATTCCACAACTCTTCAGGTTCTCTATCTCCTGTATCAAGAACAGCAAATCTGTTACTTAATTTTATCGAATAGTCTTGTGGAATATTTTCAATATCATATTTTGGAAGGTCTCTTTGATCTTCTTCTTGCGAATCTTTACCCTGACATTGCATATCAAAAGCTCATGGTTGCTTCCACAATCAACTCCTGGTTTACTCCTTGCCGTCAACACTGCAGATTTCTATCTCTGTCCTATGCAGATGTAGTCAATTTGATTTTGATAAATGCCATTTGGAGAAGTCCATGTGTAGCGGCAACGTTTGTGGTGTTGAAAATGGGTCTATATCATATGAGCGAATGGCACAAATTGTGAACGCTCATAATATCAAATGTACTCGAAGTGCTTTTTCTGAGATCGCGGTACAGTGAAGAATGGGATATTTGCCCTTTCCCTCACTGTAGTGCGATCTCGGAGTTGGAATATATATTTAGCGGGGGGAGGGGTGCAGCCCCCACAACAGGAAGTTTGAGGTCCAGTACGTTCGATATTATGAGCGTTCGCAATTTGTGCGATTCGCTCATATGATATAGACCCATTGAACATGCGTATTCATGATTGACCATTGGTTGGTTTGGAAAACTGTACTAAGTAATCACCAGCTTCATTTCTTTTACCTATACCGTGCTATCCAGCTACTGCATCTTCAGGTGTGGTTCCTACCTTTGCAATGAAGTCCCCCATAATGATCAGTAGCTCTTGCTTCGGCATTTGATCTATTTCATTTTGAAGTTGTTCGCAGAACAATTCTACATCCTCATCTTCCACATCTGTCTTTGCAGCACATACTTGGAGCAAGTGACATTGATTAACTTTCCCTGTAAACGGACTGACACAACTATCACTGATAACATTATACTTTAGTACAGTCTTTGAAAGCTTATTGTTGAGGATGAATTCCAAGCCATTTTTCCTGTATGTTTCATGACCAGAGTAGCAGATCTAATGCTCATTTGATTGAAAGTGGCCCTGTATTTTCCATACGAGTTCACTAACCGTAACAAATTGAATTTGGCTTTTTCCATTTGATTTTTAACAATTTCAAATGTTCCTTGGTTCATGCTTCGTACATTCCATGTTCCTATGTTAAGAATATCTTTGCAACTTCTGATCTCTCTTTTCTGTCCAGCAACATCAGGACAACCTGATGGCTTTGATCAGTCAGCTTCACACACCAGCAATACTCTGGGCGACCATCAGCTCTTCCCTAGTAACATAGTGAGTGCCTTCTAATTTAGGGGACCATCTTTCAGCACTATACCACACTTCTTTCTGTTGCCTCATCATCAAGATTTCTTGGCAGAATACAGAAATAGATTGCTGGGCCTTTCTTTTGAACAGTATAAATTCAATGTTGTCATGATTGTCACATCAAACACGATCTTCCGTCTCCAATACCGCCTGTCTGCTGCTGCCCAGATGGGTAGTACATACCTAAATGAAATATAATCAGATAGTCACTTAGACAGAGCAGCATTAGACACTGGTGTAATCAACTGGGCCTTTGAAATAGAGACAACTGATCAGACTTTCTGGAAGATTTGGTTCTGTACAAATAAAACCTCAATTGCCTATGGACATTGAAACAACGCAGTAAATATTCTGCTCTACAGGAAAAAAACACTGTCAAGTGAATGGCCGGATTCAAATTGCTCTCCGTTGCCACCTTTGGCAGAAAAGTAGGATCCATTCAGAAAGACAGCCTATCTTTATGAAAAGTCAAGTATGGAGGTACAGAGGTCAGGGCTTGCAATTCTGACATACACCTGGCAGAAGTAACAACCAAGAATAAGGTCTTCAAGCAACAACTTCAAGTCAAACATAGCTGATAGCTCAAACAAAGTTACAGCAAGCGCTTGAAGCACAAAAGGCAAGTCCCAAAGCTGAACAGGATCCAGACTGGAGGGCGCAACAAAATGGTTCCCTTGAGAAAGGCCTTTGAAACTTTTAGAGCTGCCAAAGGCAGAAATAGATGTCAGCTGTACCTTAATAGCAAAAATAACTGGATCCTGAGTGAAACAAGTCAACAAGAATAACTTCTGAAGGGGCTGAGAAAGGGTCCAAGCCTTTAGAATTAGCCCAAAGAGTGAAATGTTTCCACTTACTAGCATACACTTTACAAGCAGACACCTTGTGGGATGCACACAATATATGCACCACTCTGTCTGAAACAGTGGGGGTCTCTGGCTATCTGGGGAATTGGAGAAACCATGCAATTAACCTGATCATCAGAAGGTCAGGTGGATCCAAGTCCAATGGTTGAGAAGTCAGATCCAGAATGAGATCTAGAACCCATTGAGGGTACAATTGATGGGGCCAAAAGGAAGCAATGAGGATCACTGTCACTCTGCAATGGGAAGGCTTCTAGAGAAACGTTATTATCAACAGGGTCAGACAATAAAGCACAACGGAGACCCAAGAGCCAAGCATACAGAATAGCATCCCTGACTGTCCTAAAGGAGGAACTAAGGCATAACAGCTGCTGCACTTGGTGCTGGAAGGTGATGCAAAAAACTGCAACACGGAGTTCCCCAGCGCCAAAAAATCTGAGCCGCAACACTCAGATTTAGGGACCACTCACGAGGAAAAAGAATGTTTCTGCTCAGACTGTCTGCTAAAATGTTGGATTTCCCTGGGATACGCAATGCAACCAGAAATCATTCAGATTAAACTGCCCACTGCCAAACCCTCATGGCCTCCCAATAAAGGGGTAAAATTGGGTTTCCCCCTGTTTGTTCAGATACCGGATGACAGAAATGTTGTCTGTCTGAACTGAGATCACACCTTTGGGGAGAAAAGTCCTGAAAAGCCTGAAACACAAATAGGATGAGGATTACTCTCATCTCCAAGACTTTAATGTGAAGATTGACCTCAATCCTGGACCTGGTCTTGGACAGTACTCCCTTCAAAATGGCACCCCCACCCTAGAAGACAAGAGTCCATCGTGACCACACCCAGCAAGGGGGGGGGGGGAGTACAAACAGTCTCTTGGTGGACATAAGGGGAGATTCTAACCATCACCACCTGCTCTGATCTCAATACACGTTTGTCAATGTGATGGGAAGGTCCATTGGATGAGTCAAGACAGACCACAATACACCATGAATGTCCACTGCAGAGCCCTCATGTGGTAGCTCACCAGGAGACCTAAGCAGATGGCAGCCACCATGCACCCCAACAGCTTCAATCCTAGTGAGGTTGGAGGCTTTCTGCAATACAGCAAAGAAATGGCCTGACAAAGAATAGTTGTGTAAGACCTTACCATAACCACTGATGTCGTCCTTTTCTATGTTGCAGTATTCACAACAGTATTCATAACAGTACGGAGTAGCTGCCCGCAGCACCACCGTCTGACCAGTATACCAAGGTTTTTGTCTTGGAGGGTACGTGTGACGTCGGCTACGAGGTATAAAGGTAACGTCTGCACATACCCTCTTCAGAATAGTTTCTGTTGCTAGTGCACCCCTGAGGTTTTTCAGGAGGGTCCTAATTGAGACCCTTAAACTTACATGCCTGCTAGAGCCAGGGCAGTAATAAGGCTATGTAGGTAGAGACTTGGGGAAGAAGATGGGCACAGGTGTTCATAAAATAACTGCTATAGCAGAAGCAAGAAACAAGGGGTAGGAGGGTGGGACTGAATACTGCAACAAAGAAGAGAAGGACATCTATGGTTATGGTAAGGTCTTGCACAACTATTCTATGTCCTTCTATTCTGATGTTGCAGTATTCTTAACAGTAGGGAGAGTACAGAGCTTTAAGTATGATCCTGGGAGGAGGAAGGGATTCCATGGTCCAGGAGACCATGTAGGATAGTTTTGGCAAAACCGGCTCTAGCACGGGATGCCACGTCCAGCTTGTAGTGTTTGGTGAAGGTGTGCACTGAGGTCCAAGTGGCTGCCTCTAAAATAGAAGGGGAATCAATACCTTTGAAAAAGGGAGAAGAAGAGGCAGCTGCTCTGGTTTGATACTGCCTTGTAAGGTTTTCCATGGTGGGAGTAGTAGAAGGAGATGGACTTGGAGATCCATGAGATGATGGTTTGCTTAGATACAGCCTTCCCTAGTGCTCAGGGATGGAAGGAAACAAATAACTGTTCTGATTTTCTGATGTCTTTGGTTTTGTCTAGATAATATCTTAGCTGTCTGTGCACGTCTAGAGAGTGAAGGGTCCTCTCTGAAGCATTTTGAGGATGTGGGTAGAAGACAGGTAGGTTAATGGTTTGATTCAATGAGAGTTCATTAACTACCTTGGGCATGAAGGAGGGGTTGGCCCTGAGCACCATTCTGTCTTTGTGAAAGACTAAGTAGGGGGATGTGGCCATCAGGGCTTAGATCTCTGAAACCCTCCTGGCGGATGTGAGGGCAACTAGCAGAACTGATTTAAATGTACAAAATTTCAGAGAAGCAGAATGTGCTGGTTCAAAAGGAGACAGTGTTATCTTTTCTAATACAAAGTTTAGATCCCACGGAGGAGGGATGGGTTTCCGTGGGGGTTTGATGTGGAGGAATCCGCTTAAAAAATGTCTGACTTCAAGTCTGGATGCCAGGGAAGGTGAGATGGGCAGACAGGCAGAGATGGCAGACAAGTGGACTTTTATCAAGGAATATCTCAGTCCTGTCTGGAGTAGCTCACACAAGTAGGACAGGACGCTAGGGATGGAAGTAGTGAGGGGGTCCTGTTTGTTCCTTTGACACCAATTGGAGAATCTGAGCCATTTAGCCACGTAGTTTTTTCCTAGTGCTGGATTTTCTGGCCTCCTGCCGAACATTAAGTACGTCCTCTGAGTAAATGGGTCTGTTAGGGATCAGGATTCTATCACCCATAAGGTCAGTTTTAGATTGTTCACCTGCGGGTGTAGCAGAGACCCCTTGTTCTGTGTGAGCAGGTCTACCCAGTAGGGTAAGCTGTGGTGATTGCCCTTGGCTAGAGAAAAAAGGAGGGGAAACCAATGCGGTCTTGGCCAAAAGGGGTAACCAAGTAGGATTTTTGGCTTGTCCCTCTGAATTTTCAGGAGGACTTTCTGGAGAGTGAAAGGGGGGAAGGCATACAAGAACATTCCCCCCATGAAAAGGAGAAAGCATCCAGTTTCCACCCTTGTGGGTGTGGATTCCTTGTGCAGAAGTTATGAATCTGCCTGTTGTCTGGGGAGACAGAGGTCTGCTTGTGGAATACCCCCACCTGTATATCAGATCTAGGGAAACCTTTCTCTGTAGCATCCATTCGTGAGAGGGGGGCTGAGGTTCTGTTGAGTGTGTCTGCCATCACATTATGTTGAGAGGGGGGCTGAGGTTCTGCTGAGTGTGTCTGCCATCACATTATGTTGAGAGGGGATATACATGGCCAACAGGTGTACTCTGAGGGAGTTTGCTAGATTTCAAATCTGAATGGCCAGTCTGCATAGTGGGTATGACCAGTTCCCTCCTTGTTTGTTTATGTACCACAGAACTGTCATGTTGTCTGTGATTACCTTTGAGGTTCCTGGCAGGATAGAGGGTTGGAATGTTAGTAGGGCTAACAGCAAGGCTCTCATTTCCTTGATGTTGATGTGGTCTTTTACTCTTTGAGAGGACCATTTGCCTTGTACAGAGAGGTGTTGTTGATTTGTTTGCAACACTGCCCCCCCAGGTCCAAAACATCGGTGTAAAGGCAATGAAGTGGAGCTGGGGTCTGAAGGAGGAGCCCAGGGTTGGTCTGTATTGCAGATATACACCATTGGATCTCCCTCTTTTAAGCAAGGGTGGAGTGGGAGGGGCACATCCAAGGGTTGGGAATGTTGGTTCCATAGATTCTTCAGTACTCATTGAATTTTGCGCATGTGTAGTCTTGCCAAAGGCAGCATGTGTATAAGGGATGCCATGTGGCCTAATAGTTTCAGAAATTTCCGAGCTGTTAGAAAGGTTTGGGAAAGGATCTGGTTGAAGTACAGACCGAGTTCCTGAATCCTTTGGAACGGTATGAAGGGTTTCATGCAGTCTGTGCGTAGTCTGCATCCCAGAAAAATCAAGTCCTGAGAAGGAGTCAGGCAAGATTCTTCTACAATTACAGTAAATCCCAGAAGACAGAGGGTGTATGACACCTGCTGCAAATGGAGGAGTAGGAGTTGGTGGTCTTGGTGCAAGATGAGGTCTAGGTAAGGATACATTTGTATACCCTGTGCCCTGCAATGGGCAATGAAGGGGGTTAGACACTTGAACACTCTGGGGGCTGTGGACAGACCAAAAACAAAGCAGAGAATTGAAAAATGACAGGAGCCTATAGAAAATCTGAGAAATTGCCTCTAATCTGCCTCTAATATGGATGAATGGGGATGTGTAGGTAGGCATCCTTGAGATCTAGAGCCACCATGAAGGCTTGGGGGAATTAGAGGCAGGAGAATAGGTAAGGTTATCATTTTGAAGCTGGGTACGAGAAGGAAAAGATCCAAGATAGGTCTCCAGGGAACATTCTGGAGTAGAACCTTGAGTTCTTTTGAGGGGTGGGAACTGGTTCTATGGTGCCTTGGATTAGGAGTTGTTGAATAATAGGTGGGAATAGGTGAATCTTGTTTTTTGGTGTTGTAGAATGCCCTGAAACGGTGGGACCATCCACCAAGTCATGTAACATCCTCTCTGAATGATGGAAAAGACCCATCATTCTTTTGTAAGTTTCATTCAAGAGGGGAGGGAGAGAGTGAGACGGAGGGATAGGGGAGTTTCTGGATGCAGGGAGGTGAGTCACAGTGGAGGGGGGGCCTGGGATGGTCAGGCAGTCTCCGAAAGGGAGTGGCAGAAGATCTTGAGGACAGTCTTGGGGTAGAAGTCTTTCTCTGCTGCCTATGTCCCTTGGATTGATGTGTTGAGGAAAAGGATTCCCTTTGTACAAAGGATGTTTTTTGAGGGTAGTTTCTAGGATAGCTAGGAATGGGGACACAAAAAGGTGTTTTAGATTTTGCAACTCTTTTCCCTTCTCTAGGAGGGATTTGAGGAGCTCAGCAGAGGCTTGTCCAAAAAGTGCCTTATTGTCTAACTGAGATCCAGAAATCTGGTCTGAACATCCATGGAGAGGGGCTGTAGCTGTAACCAGGAGTAACGATGCAGCACTGATGCAGAAGCAGCTTCTACAGCATCACAGATGCACTTAAGAGTGTCTGGTCACTTGTGATGCTGTGGAGAGGACAGACTTTAACTGTACTTTGGTGGGGGAGTCCTGGACCTCAGAAACAAGGCTGGAGGCCTTAGAAATGGTATCAAGTACAAATCTTGCCATGAGGGTTTGGTAGTTCAGGGCCCTAATGGCCAGAGTGGAAGATGTGTAGACCTTTTTACCTGCTCTGTCCATAAAGTTACTGTCTTTATCAGTTGGATAAACAGTAGAGGAAGGAAGCTGTCTGTAAAGTCTTGCCTGCAGAAACAGCTATAACAGCTGGGTCAGCAGGAGGGTTCTTGTAAAGAAACTGGGTGTCCTGTGGGATGCTATAAAATCTGTCTGGTCATTTAGCTGCTGGAGGTTGGGAATCAGGAGACTGTGAAGCAGCTAAGAATGCATCTTGAAATGCAGGTAGTAAAGGGGGCACAGCTGCTCCATTTGCAGAAGATTAAAGTATCTTTTCTTAGAATCTGAGACCTCAGAGGCCTGCCACTTGAAGTCCTCCCTCATTAGGGAGATAGTATCCCCAAAACTAAATTCTTCCCCTGGGGGTCTGGAGAAATAGAGTCCTCTTCATCTGGAGTACTGAACTCATTGGGGGATTCAATTTGAGTCTCATAAGAGAAGGATTTCTCAGAGGATGAGTATTCCTCCATAGACACATGGGTTGGTTGAAGAGTGAGAGTAGGATGGAGTTGTTGGGATTGTAAGGCCTGAAAAACCTTAAAGGGGCTTTGGGAAAAGGATTCCCAGCCTGACATCTGAGGGGGTTCAACGTGTTTGGACTTCTGTTCCTTTTCAAGGGTGTGGTAGACAAGGAAAAAGCAGACATTGGCCTAGCAAGAGAAGGATGAGCAGGGGCATCTGAGAAGGTGAGCTGTGGTTCCCCTCTGCCATCAGACTCTGATGGCTGAAATACCTCAGCAGACGTACCTTCAGTATTCCAGAACCCGGCTTCCATTGTGGTTCCCGGGCCTGCTTGGGAGACCGTCATCCGAACGGATTCTGGGTCTGCTATCACCTCTACTGCTGGTTCAGATGCCTGAGGTGCAGCCTGGGATTTGGGCCTAAGTTTCATCACCTTCTTCAGAGGCGGCTCGTCAGATGGGCCTACTCCTCCCTCCATGCCTAATGCCAAATGTCTGAGTCTCTGATTCTCGTGGTAAAGATTTAAAGCTGCTAGTCGGCTATGAAGTGTTTTGGGGATGAACGACTAACAGACAGAACAGGGTGTATGGTCGTGGGCCTCGCCTAGACAGAAAACACACTTATCATGCATGTCCTTGTGAGGAATCTGTCTCCCACAAGCACACTTCCCTTTCCTGGCTGACATGCAAGTCTAAAACAGCAAGCAAAACAAGTAAGAAACCCCCCAGTGGGCACTTATCTGAATGGTCCAAACGGTCGTCTGGTCTTGATACTCGTAACTGTAGTCATCTGATAAAATGCAAGGTAAGGTAGAACGGGCGTCTGATGATCCCTGCAGCAGAAAAATTCTGAGGAGGGTACGTGCCGACATCACACATACCCTCCAAGACAAAGACTTTGGTATACTAGCTGGACAGTGGCGCTGCGGACAGCTACTCCCTACTGTTATGAATACTGCAACATCAGAATAGAAGAACATATAAGGGTAGATACCTTGAGAGATGGAAGACTTGCAATTTGACAGACTGGGTCCAAGTGACAATCTATGAATTCTAGCATCTGAATAGGGTGAAGACTGGACTTTTGATAGGTGATCGTGATCCCCAAGGAATGGCACAGCTGCAGTAAGGTGCCCCTTGCCCTAACTAGCGATGCCTTCATAGAGATAGTTAGAGAACAATCGATCAGGTAAGAGAAGACCTGAAACCCCTGCAGCCTAAGCTGTAATTGTAACTGAAAATGGAATCATGTAACCTCTGGGGATGATCCTTAGCACCTATGAATCCAAGGTCATGGCGTCCAAAGTTTCTAGGTGAGGAGCCAAATGATTTCAGTGTCGGACAGTTGGCTAATCCATCAGGATCGCTGAAAAGGTCCCTCAGAGAAAGCTCATTAGAAGACTGCTAGGCTGGTGCTCATTGTGGTTACCCCCTGCCATGTAGGGGACCTTCTGCAAGAGATTATTGAAAAGTCTGCTGTGATTTTCTTAAGAGACATTTTCCTCACTTGTGATTCAGAGAAAAGGTTTGCTAAGGGACAGAAAAATGCACTCCAAAAGCAGACAGCATCTTTCTGTGCTGATGGCTCCTGGTCAAAGTGACCCTAACCTTAGGGCCAAAATAGTGAAGAACCATCACAGGGGCATTAATAAAGGATGCTTTGAAGCAGTCCATAAAATTACACAATCTCATACAAGCATGGCACTGCCAGTGGCAAATGTGCCAGCAGCCATGTTAGAAAAAAGACACATGGACATGTTAGCAATAAGGTGCAAGGTGGACAACCACTCTTGATGCTTCCAACAAAATGTCCTGCTGAAGTCTCAGGTGAGTCAGGTAATTTAACGTACATATTTGGCTCAGACGTAGGAGGGCTTCCCTAACAGATCCAACACCCAAGATTCCCTATTTGGGGGATAAACCGATGAACTTTCTTCCAAGACCCACAGGCAAGGACTCTGACTAGGACCACTGAGTGTAAGGGAAGGAGCCTTCCCCAAAGTCAGTACTGTGGGAGATTGGGTCCAAGCTGTTGGATATGATAACAGTGCAAAGGCCTCTCGAGCAGCAAAAGATCTTGGACCTCTGAATCCAGTGGACAGGACAAAGAGGGAGCCAATCATTTTCAGTCCCCTTTCGAAGGTACGGGGTCCTCACATCCCTGCTTCCAATCTTGATATCCTCTATCAACCCTTCCAGTTAGAACAGAACAGGAAGAATCACTGGCTGGCAACAGACTCATGAGGTCTAACTTGGCCCTCCTCTCATTAAAGGCATGGGTGCCAAAATTCTCACAAATAAGCACAGTGTGTGTCAAGGTGAGCAGCCTCAAGACAATAAACACACCCTGCCTTGCATGTCTTTGGAAGGCAGCTTGTGGCTGCACACCACACACTTCTTGAAGCCTTTATTCATACCACACTAAATATATGCCAACTATAAAAACTACAAATTAACATGCACTAACTTAATAACTATAAAAACATACTGTAGCTACAAAACCTAAAGCAAAACAGGGGGGAAAAGTCAGCGAATGAAACATACTACTTATACCTAACGTACAAAACCTACACGACCTAACCCTATGCAATAAAGCACACCAAAAACAATAGCAACTACTAAAAAAAATAGGGTAGAGGAAAGGGAAAAAGGATTTAGCTAACAGGCACTAACAAAGAATACATCCCAACAGAGCTCAAGACCATGCTGCTGTCCAGAAAGGTGGCAAACGAGATCAGGAGTAATCCTAGTACGGCAAGGTATTATGAATACAGGAGGTGAAGCATTGGGGGGTATGAAATCTTTTGGATGTGGCCGGTCTCTGATTCACTTCAGATGTGATAACCTACAGGATGAATCCATATTAAAAAGACATTGGATCTGCTTGTTTAACACAGGATGTGCAAGCTTGCAGTTAATGGTGCATATACTGGGGCCTTGTGTTGACAAAGAGAACCACTGATTGAGACTATTCACATTGCTCTTGTGGTTTACGTTCTTTTCTACTCGTGTGTTTTTCTGGAGAAACTGGTCTGACTGTATGCTGCTACTGCCATGGCTTAGTGATTGTTTTAAAAGGAAATCACGGCATTCCAAACGTAAGTAGGAGAAAATATGTACAATTTTCATATAAGCAAGATTCACAAAAATTCTTCATAAAGTAATTTATGGCAAAGAAAATAAAAAAATCACTTTTAGAGCAAATAACTGCACTTAAAAAAAAAAGAAAGAAAAAAATATGGTAGTAGGCTAAAAAGGAAGCTAGAATGTGTTAACCAATGTTAACAAAAGAAAGGCTACCTGATCTCTGTTACTCATTATTAAATAAATGGGTAGCTACAGCATTTCATGTTATTATAAGCAGGCCCCCATAAAGACTGCTAACAAGGACATTTTAACAAGATCCTAGTAAATGCCTGTTACAGTTCCACAAATGTGGACAAGAAAACAAAATATGGAGAGGTCAGGCATATACTTAAACACATTCTGATACTTGATATGGTAACTGACACCAAAGTCCTGTGTTCCTGCTGTTAGACAAAATAAAATTAAATATTTCACATGAGATTGAGAAAGTCTACAAAGATTGTCACTTAGAAACATAACGTGTGATTCAGAAAGTTAATACATACTGTGCAAGCTGTGAATTACAACTGGGTGCAAATGAGTTACAATGGTTCAATGATGATACATAAAATTGTATTCAGGGATAGGATACTTGTCTACACAATAGAATACGTTTTCACAGACCACGTATGCAAATGAGTGTGAATAACATGTATGAAGGACAGATAGTATAAATATACCTACAGGATGCAAAAATAAAAATACAGAACAAATGGTGTTAGTTATATAATTATACAAATGCACTTTCATAGATGATAGAGTCTCAAAAAAAGATTATGTGCTTTCTCGCCCAGGGCTGTTAAAGAGAAGCAAATAAAAAAAATTGCAATGTGTAAGAAATGAAAATGGGTTTTTAAATGACAGCAGACATGAATATGCCTCTAAGAATACTAGCAGTGCTACTGTTATGGCTGTGCATGGTCCAAGGAAATCAGGAAAAGTAGAGAGAAGAGTAGCAGCACAAGAGGACAAGCCCAGAACTGACTCACAGATCTTGACAGACACAAAAACCTTATAAATGTAATTATTTATCTAAGTCAATTCCCTAATGGAGCTGCATATCCAGGGTTGCCACCTATCCATTCTTTTTCCAGACTATCCAGAAATCGAACCAATTATCAGGTAGTCCAAAAAATACTGTACAAACTCTGGTATTCAGTTTTAAATAAGAGACAATCAGAGTTTGTTAAATATCCAATTACACAGTGCTTTGATTTAAGAAAAGCATTGCTAATGTGGTGCAATTGTGTCAAAAAACAGGAAAAGGGGACGTCCCCCCCCAAAAGTACAAGTGATGTCACAAAATGGGCAGAAAGTAGGCTGGGTTAGGGAAGGCGATAGGTGGAGTTAAGGGAGGTGTGAGGGATATGGCTTTGGTCCAGTTTTGGCCACAATGAAAGGTGGCAACCCTATTGTGAAGACTGGTAGAGAAGGGTGATGGCTGCCAAACTAGTCAAATAGATTTGGTACATAATTTTATCATTTGTAAATACTATGAATGTTGAACTTAAAACAATGTGGCAACATTGCCATCTGCTGTAAAGAAAGCTAATTCACGCAGTTCTTGTTGGTCCTTTGAAATTAAAATGATTTCATCACTGCCTTTGATGTTTTACAAGTCAGCGCCAGTCCGGCTAGATGAAGGCTTCCTGCCTATTGTTTTAAGGCTAAAGTTAATGACCAGAATTTACATGTGGAATGTCCTTTATTGCTCTATGTGCAAAATAATGTAAATGCAGTTAATGTGTAGCCTGGGAACTCCAGGAAGGGTGAAAAAGATGTATTGTTTATCTGAACTGCAATAGCAATTTAAACAGAGAGAATCAGAAGGCATTAAGCATTTTGTCTAACTATCCAACTCAGCACTGCCTTATACTCTCTTTATGTAGGTAGTATGTTAAAACTGTGTTTTCTCCTAGAAGTAGCTAGGAATTAGAAAAGATTAGACTAAGTGTTTTTCTGTGATGTCAGAACTGTACTACTGATTTATTTTAAGCATTTCTTTGTGATCTTTGAACTTTTGACTATCACTGACTGTGTAGTAGAAAGTATTGTCTTGTGGTTTTAATTATTTATTATTAAATATTTTAAAACCTTTTAACTGTGGCTGGTTTGTGCAGAGATAATTTAAGCTTTTTAGAGTACTTGTATGCCTTTGGTAAAATTGTACAAAGCCAGTCCTATAGCTTTAGCCCTGGGTTATACTACCAATTGGATAATAATATTGTACAGTAACAACTGGACACCCTTTAAAGGGCATTTGAGTAGCTGATACATATTACTTGGGTGGTGGCAGTAATTACTACCATATAGTCTGGGTAAAAGGGGCACAGCTGGAGAACCTGTGCCAGCCTTCCCCAGACGTGTCTTAGTGGTTGTGCAAACTCTTATCTCAAAGTGTGTGTGTGTGTGTGTGTGTGTCAGCTACTTGGGCAGGGACACAAAGCACTGGTTGGACAGAGAGGTTGTTGGAGATTTTCGCTTGCCCAGCTAGGCTGAGATCTGGACCCTATAGCTGTGCCAGTGGGAAGTCTTATTGGAGACCTGGGTAGCAAGGGAGTGACCAGACCCAGACTGACTGTGATCTCTGTTGTGCTCTTAAGGGAAATTGCACTTTACTGTGTGTATGTCATCCTTTCCTCATATATGAGATGCCCTCTCTGGTGTTAGTGGTGAGGATTGAGGTTCCTTGATTGCTGGGCCAGGGCACGGGCATCACACTTATGCGTATCACTCTAGTCTTGAGCCACCTGTGACATTAATGTTAACATTTTTATCAAGATACAGTCACTTGTCTCTACCATGGAATACTGATGTTTTAAGGGGATTGAGGAATCTCCATCAAAGGTGCAGCTAGTCTCTGGTTGCCTGACTCACCCTCTCCTAGTTTGAATGTCCAACACCTTTGCTCCATTAAAGAGCATCTTTGAATAAAGGATGCAGAGATCTGGACAGTCTTTCTTATCTCCTACTGCAAATGCAGTTAAACATCCCTCTGGATGCTGAATTAATTGTTTGTATCCTCTGTGGTGGACCAACTACAACTTGTGTGACACAGATCTGGAGTTGCTAGTTCTTCAGTGCTATTGGCACTGTATATGTCTTCAGGTTTTCCAATTGAAAGCATTTACTAAGCTAGTTCCGAGCCTTTATCTTCTGGGTACTGCTAAGCTTCCGTCTCCTATTTTCTGATGTCTTTATGTATGCAGCCATACCAGTAAACTCTGCTCATTTCTATTCATCTGCATGCATGGTCTGTAAAGTGCTATGCTACAAGTATAACACAAAAAGGTTGTCCAACTGGTCATGCTCTGCATTTCTGTTACATACCAATATTAAACCACTGTAAGCACATTATAAACTGTATGCCAAGAAGTTAGTCTAGGAATCCCTCTTACCAACATTACATGGACTTAACTCACTGACACACTCCATACAAATCCTACAAAGTGTGCAAGTCATTTCTGAATACCACCAAGTATAACCCATTCAGAGTATATAAAGTTGGTATGTAGAGCCAGAGTCCTATCTGAATCTCATACAAAGAAACCAAATGCAATTCTGGCTCTGTGGTACAGAGGTATAAAGCCCTGACTATATCCATGACAACCACAGTTCTACAACAGCTTTGGGCAAGGGAAAGATGGTGTCCATGGCATAAGTTGGCACCCCTACTCTTCAAAGGGAGGATCGTGGTCTTCCAAAAGTTTTACCATATGTAAATAGAGGACTCCAAGCGAAACAGTCATAACTGGAGACACAGGCTAGGCATACCAGGCCATTGACAGCAACTCTCATAAGAATATGGGTGGACACTCGCAAGCCGGCAGAGGAGAGCACAGCATTCCCTCAGGCTGACGTGGTTGGCCACGTCAGCCACCAAGGACAGGGGTTTAGGACTTCACAGAAAACTCTCAGATGACTGTCTGAATGATAGACACCTACTGAAGAAGCATAAATATTCAAGCATGGTCTTTACAAAGAGTTTCAAAATTGTTCCTACCTAAAAAATAACCCATCCAACAATTACTTACCTGATTTGTGTTTCTTGTGCTTCAACTTCTTTTTGATGTTCAACCTAAGAATATCAGGTTTAGAAGACTTGGATGGGTTTGGACGAAGACCATCAGGTCTTGTCTGAAAGCCCTTGTTCAGTACATCTTTAATTTTCTTTTTCTTTTTCTTCTTCTTCATGTGCATCTTAAAAAAACTTTGTTTTTGGTTCATCAGTGAAGTGCTTATAGTATTACCCTTTGAAGTTCTGTGACAATTAATAGCCACCTGGTCACTGTGACTGTCAGTCAAGTGTGCTTTACACGTTTTCAGTGCATTTTCATTCAGGCGGCTTTCTTCCACTTTAACTGAGGAAAATTCACTGTTCTTGTCCCCATTTCCCACGACTCCAACTTTCCCTGGACTAAGAGGCTCTTCATATCCCAAAGTATTCAAAGGATTAGAAAATGTATTACAGTTTTCCTTGCAAGGACCTGCAACCACTTCCTTTGCATCACTGGCCTCATAGCTGGATATGTCACAGTTTTTCTTTACCAATGGAACAGCATGGCAACCGACTTCCTCTTTTACAGAAGCACAACTAGACATGCAGTCTTCCTGCTTGGGAATGCTAACTAAACTCTTAACAGGTAAGCCATCATCCACATTACTTCGGTATTCTCTGTATTGTTCTGAGCAATCCAGCTCCACCTTTTCTAATTTTACCACTGGTACGCTTTTGATTTTTATAGATGGAATTGGAAACTTTGGTGCCTGAAGAGGTCTCTGTTTATAAATTCTTATGTCTGCACCGCAGAACTGTGGAAAATGTATGAAAGCATTCTCTTGTGAATCATACCCCAGAATCACTTCTCTGCACTCATGAATTGGTTGTCCCAAAACAGCATCTTGCACTTCCTTTTGTGTTTCATACACAAAGTCACAGAGTCCTTTCAAAAGCCATGTTTTCTGATAAAATGACAACTCATGAAATGGTTTCTCCTCCAGAGGACTGCTTTCACCAAGGACTTGAAAAAACTGATGACAAAGCCCAAGTTGTTCGGCGCAGTTATCAGGGTTCTCAGCTTGCCCAACAACAGTGTACCACTCAAGTACTTTTCGCCTCAGTGCAGCTTCCCATTCTTTGTAAGAAAGTGTGGGCCTCCGATGTAAAGTTGCTCTGCGATGTGGTAGACTCAACAATGATGTCATTATTTTCGCTAAAAAAGTGCTACACTGAGGCATCAATAAACAGCGTTCTAGTTCATAGAATATTACTTCGGGTAAATTGAGAATACACTGTGCCAAGCAAAGGAAATGACCAATAGCTGGGATTTCCCACATAGTTTCCATCCGAGTATGTTCAGTCTGGGCAAGGAGGTTTTTCTCCCATATTTCAATTTCTTTTTGAATAGCTTCTTTTGCATCCTTCTTCTCCTGTTCCCGCAACCTAAGAAGATGCAAGAAATTATCATTTCTAAAATCTAAATTAAAAAAAAAATGACAACATACATAACTTGCAATGATGTTTAATATGTGTACTTAATGATTCAAAGAAGCTGAGAAATGCCTTCCTTATTTAAAATATGCTAAGCGCAAAATTAAAAAATGCAAACTTGCAAAACTAAAAGGTAGTGTTAAGGTAGTGTTAAAGCAGTTGTACTAGTTAACCAGAAGACACTCAATATCCCCAGGATTTTTATATTACCCCAATGTTTAAAGAGTTTTGACATTAACTGTTTTTTAATAACATTCACTTAACTTTCTATATGTCCACTAATACAGCCATAGAAAATGTAGCAATTCTCTATTTTTTATTGTTTGTTTAAATGGCTTTCTTCTGAAATTCCAAGGGCCAGAAATGCTATCCCTGGAACAGTAAGACTATTTATGTGAAGAGGGGAATGTACACCAAGTGTGAGGTTGTGTCACTTCAGCATATTTCCCCTACTTCAAGACACAGTGGTCTTGGGAGTTATTCAGCAAAAACATAAATATCACAGCAAGTTTCAACACTTACTGCATTTGCTGGATAATCATAGTTTATTTTTCAAAGGTTCCAGGACTCACACTTACTAATCTCGTAGTTACAAAAAGAACCTGTTTGAGCACATCCCATACAAATGGCCATCAGGAAAAAAATAAGTAGGGCTTCAAAATCACACCATAAAAATTCAATGAGGAAGGGCTTCAAAATCACACCATAAAAATTCAGTGAGGAAGGGCTTCAAAATCACACCATAAAAATTCAGTGAGGAAGGGCTTCAAAATCACACCATAAAAATTCAATGAGAAAATGGCAGGAATCAACTGCTAACTACAAGGAAAGGCAGAGAGCATAATTTTGGTATGAAAGTTATAGAAGGATTCTGATAAAAAGGAACAGCTACTGCTGCTGTGCATGCACCTGACAATCATACTTCTAACACAGAACATATGGCGCTTGGAGCAAACCTTGAGACTATTACTGCTTCAGGCAGTGAAATAACATGAAAAGCAGCAGTACAATGACATTTGGAGGTCAGTAAGCTAAAACCTTAGGATGACAAGATACAAGCAAGATGCACACATGTGACCATGCAGAAATGACCTAAATAATGAAACTTGAGGTTTGCATTTGGTATTCTGCATCTTCTCCTAACTTATGCTATTTGCGTATCAAATGCACCCTGAACATAGCCTTCAAACCAGCGCTAAGTCCACGGGGCATGTGCTTTACACCACACTAAGCTATTAAGAGCAGTGCTTTTCACATTTCCCCATTTACTTTTTTGGCTTCTTACATTCATGTAAACATGCAACTCTCACATTCTAAGTTGCAGACAACTAAACTTTTTAATTCACTCAACTTTTTCTTCATCTTTGTCACTATCCACTTCTCATTCAAACCTGTAAAAAGTTAATTTAGTTCTAACTGATAAACCTACGAGTACATGAGGTACTCACCAGAACAAAAAATCTTACAGACACACAGACTCTTATAACAATTATTAGTTATGGCTACTTATCAGGGCACACGTCTCAACTCCCGTGCTCAAGACTTCTGCGCAAAGGCATTTCTTTAAGCAAGACCTCTGGGCAAAGCCAAAAATAAAGAGGTAACAAAGGGCTACAGTCATGGACATTTTTAAATATTACTCTACTTCAACTGCAAAAGCTGCTTCATGAAAGTACAGATGTGTAAGCTGCACTTGCAAGAGGTTCCACATCAACATACATTTTCTGAACAATCAAAAGTATGAAAATCTAAAGCCTGGCATTACTGACTGACTGAAATCCTCACAGGTTTAACAGGAAATCAAATTTTTATGTGGAACAAGGCAAACACGAGGCAAAATAAGTGACATTCTGCAAAGTTAGGGGCAGATGTATTATGCATCTGGTTCTGTTGGTAAGCTTTCCCAAAGAAATGAGGTGCTTAGTAGGGTACAGGAAAAGTATCTGGCTACCTTCACGGTCTGTCACCAATTGTGAATTATGGAGGATCATTTGTAAACCACTGAAGAAGGCTGAATTTCATGAGGTTGTGCAAGAGTTCCAAGACCATGGAAAACGTTTACAAATACATTCAGTGAAGCTTAAAGGTTAATCTTAGTAATGAAAAGAATGGCACTGCCATCACCAGCTTAAAATGAAAGAACAGATGCCTTGAAGATTCTGGTCTTTAAAATGAATATGTCCACATTTAAAGAACTCTCTATTCATCACACATTCTTGCCCCTCTACTGACTTGTACAGAAGTTGGCCCAATGGTTTCCCTACTGGTACCCAGGAGACTCATTCATTCCATCACTAGAGTGTGAGCCAGGCATTTCCCGGCCTAGCAGAGCTGTTGGCCTCATAAATAATTTCATTCATGTCCACTAATCTCTAGTAGTCTAGCCATTCCCCTGAGGAAAGTCAGTTGAGTGGTAGGGAGGGGGGGGGGCCAGTCTGCAGATCTTGTGGAGTAAGCTATCCTTCCTTGCAACTATACAGCTTGTTAATGTATGACAGCTGCTGGGCCTGGGTGGAGACTTGCACACTCCCATGTACATCTATATCCCCCAGCTCAACACTGTACAAATGCTGTTATCCACACAAGCTTACGTGCTTCCCTTTTGTGAGTAACTGCGCCCCATCTGGTAGGTGTTACCAATGCAGCAGGTCATTATCTCCTTTGTATGGATGAGAAGGCATCATCCTCTCAACCACAACTTTCACATACACTTAAGTGCCTGTGTCATTAAATGAACACAGGTCATCTGGGCTGATATACAGGTTTTATCTATATGTCACTCATTCTATGCTAATTAAAGTGGGTAGGTAGTGACTGATGAAGCACAGAATAAATGCTAGGATGATGGAAGGGCAGTCTCATTTTTCCAGTACCCTTCAAAAAAAATGTCACGATCACTTGAGTCAAAGATTTCCAAAGTGTTTATAAAACCTGTGCACAGGGTCAAGGAGTTATTTCTAACATCTCTCTTTGATTTGCCTACAAGATAAAATCAGATTTATTTTTCTCCTTAGCTGGTATGAATCCACACTGGTATTCCAGCATGATTTTTCACCAATATGAAGTTGACAATTTAGAAGAACACAGACAGGAATTTTCTTCACACAGCACAGTAAGGGAATGGATCTGTTAACTGGGTTGGGTGAGTTAACTGGTCTCCTGGCCCTTTTCAGTCACAACTTGGGCTCAAGAGATCAAAACAAGTAAAGCATACACATGGCAGAGTATAAAGCACATAAATGAAGTAAACATACAACAGTAAAATAATTAGAAAATGACAGCCACCCGGCGATGTAAACCTTTGCTCTAGGTGATTGTCATTGTTGAAGTGACACCCCGACCCCATGTGCAAAAATGGGAAAGAAGGGTTGCGGGTGGATGGTCAGATGGATTGACATACACATAGAGAAAATGCAACTCTCAAAGACATCACACCAAACAAGCATGGTGAATATACTAAGAGATGACAGTATACATTCCTGTTTCCTGGCGTTCTTGTACAACATACGTTGTATACGTTATGTAATACGTTATGTACAATATACATTCCTGGCGTCGGCTGCCTCCCTTTATACCTGACGTTCTGACATCAGTTTTACAACCGGCGGCAGCCGACTTCATATACCAATGACTCTGGTATTCAGGCCAACTGAGGGCTACCAGGAGCCGGATAACCCATATGTGAGGACTGCAACAGTGAAACACAAAGAACATCCATGAATCAAAAGGCTGAGTTGGGGTCCTCTCTAAAATACCTTGAACAAATGCAATACTAAAGTGTCCCTCTATTGCTTTGTGAAGATTAGTACAGAATACAAATGATGTTTCAGAAAGTACATCTGTGTAAGTTGCACTTGCCGTAACAGTAGCTGCTCAAATTCTTCACTGCTGCAGTAGCCTTTAGCTAAATGGTTTGTACCCTACCTAGGATACAACTGTCTGATCTTCAAAAAGCTCTGGCTCCCTGCCACACCTACATTCTGACTGCTGAATGGCTTGCCCCTTGGAGGGAAATCAGGAGCCATAGTGCAGACAACTTCATTGGAGGGAAATCAGGAGCCATAGTGCAGACAACTTCATGACTTTCTTGCCCAAACAAAAAGAAAAAGCTTACCCGTCCTAAAACCTCAGAAAATATAAACAGCAAATGTTTTATCCCAACTAACTATACACAGTAGAAGGGTAGTGGTGGTCAGGGAGTACAGCTTCTACAGCAGTGAGGAATTTGAACATCTACTGTTATGCTAAGTACAGCTTACACAAATGTAACATACTCATTCCCACTGCTACAAGTAGCCTTTCGTTACTTGGGTTGTCTACCAAAGCTTATCCTACCCAGAAGGAAGGAGGAGCTGTGCCAGTTCTGGAAGTGGAAAAGGAGTCCAGTATGTAAGGCTTTTTAAACGTATGGACAAGCACCATACAGTTACCTCAATAATGCTTCTAGAGTCCACCCCTTTCCAATGCAGCATCAAAGCAAACAAGATTCTTTTAGAATATGCCTTAATCCTGCCTGGAAATATTTTACCATTTTAGGAATAACAAGAAAAGATATAGTGAACAACTACCAACTAGAACTGTCTGAATTGACATAGATTGTCATTTTCCAGTCCCATACCAGGAATTCCTCAGCTGTACAGCTTTCGTAAAGGATTATTACTGACAAAACAATACCTGGGTTGCAAAAGCACGACCAGAGTACACAGAATTTATTCTCAGTCTTTCAAATTCTGGAAGAAATTATGGAGATAGTATCAAAATCAAGGTACACTCTGGAAGTAATGAGCATACTTGGAGGATTTTTTTCTACAGATAACCCTACATGCATGGAAAAGCAAAAGCGTTAACCCTCTGTCAGAGGGATAGACCAGTTAGTCCACAAAACACAGCCACAATGGCTGGTTCAAATGTAGATAGAAACAAATGGCATCTTTCTTTTTTGCTGGGAAACATGTCACCTGAACAACAAGTGGCCTTGCATCTCAAAAGAAAAACATCTTTGTAGAACAGTTAGAGCAAAGTCTGAGATGAAGAGAAGGATCTACAGGCAAACATGCTGAAATGGATGACAAATATTGCCAAAAGGAGTAAACAGGCCATAAGACAGTAACTCACACAAATTTTTGAGAAACAGAAGTTATGTACTCACCATAACAATAGATTTGTGTTGTCCGTTTCCATCCTTCTTCAACATATGGGTTTTGGATTAGACCTTAGATCCAAGTTCACCCATAATCTCTGTGTACAGAGCGAGCTACCTCAGATCGAATTTGCCTACTAGAAACAGAATTAGGAAAAAAAAAAAAAGAGACAACACGGATCTATCGTTGTAGCACGTACATAACTTTCGTACCTGATATTGTCATTTCAGTCTGTTCCTCAATTAAAGGGACAGACTCCCCAGCTACTTTGTTACTTGGATGGTCTTATGGAAGGAGAAAAGCTAAACCAAAAGAGGCTCTAGACTGGCACTGTGTATCCAATTTGTAGTATCCGACGGAAGTATGAACCTTGTACCAAGTAGATGCAGCACAAATGTGTCAACTGGTACACTGGAAAAGAAGTCTGTACATGAAGCCACAAATCTAGGCGAATTAACTTTTGGAATTGTAGGAAGTGACAGACCTCTTTCTTTATAGACATAAGATATGCCAAGACAACAAACATGAAAAGGTGACTTTGGATACTCGTTTTTCTCGACGTAGTAGTAGAAAAGGATACAAATAATTGGTCAAACTTTCTGAAAACTTTTGTTTGATGCAAGTAAAAAGATAACTGAAGAAATCTAGCAAATATAATATATATTCACCCTTGTTTGAAAAATCTGGAAAGAACACTGGAAGATTTATGGATTGCTTGATAGATGATTCAAGAAGCCACCTTAGGGTGAAAAGAGGGGCTGGTTTTCAGGTACACTCAGTTTTTGTGAAATATTAGGTAAGGAGGTTTTGAGGACAAGGCGTGAAGCTCAGAAATTCTCCTGGCAGAAGTGATAACCAAAATTAAGGTCTTCCACGACAAAAAAACTTTAGGTCAACTCTAGCATCAGGATTGAATGGGAGACCAGTCAATGGTTTCAGTAAAATGGTAATGTCCCAGGGAAGAAAAAGAACAGTTCCTCTAAGGAAAGCCTTGGATAATCTAAGAGATGCTATGGGCATGCAATTTTCATCCATGTGGAAAGAGGATTTAGCAGAATTAAACCAGAGGCAATTCTAGAAGAGGCATCAACTGCATCACGCCCTCATTTAATGGAATGCCTTGCTAAATGATGAGAGCCGATCATGCCCTGTAAGACGGTGTTAGTGTCACAGTCTGGTATAATTGACACAACTTTGGCCATATTACTCAAAACAGAAAGTAAGACTCTGGTTAAGCAAGTTTGATAGTAGATGGGGCTAAAGAACAAGGTGGTTAATGTGCAAATTTTGTTTTCCATACATGTCCATGGCCCTACCATCTTTGTTAATACACAGAGTACTGGTAGAGGGTAACAGTTTAGAGGCCTTGTCATATTCTAGACAGTTGAAATCTGGATCCGATTAAGGGTTTCTGTATAGAAATGTATGAATTTTTGGCACTTTATAAAATCTGACTTCTTTAGTGTAAGAATCTAGAGCCAATGAAGCTGATATAACAGTATCCTCAAGGGCTTTTAATATTGGTGGGATAAGCAGATTGCTTAAGTACATCAATGTTCAGCAGGTCACAGTACCTTTTATGTAATCTGAAATATGTTTGTCCTTCCTTTTGAACTATTAAAATATCTTATAGATCAGGGGCCTCTAAATAACCAGTGGTGCTCTATGAGGACTAGTAAACTTGGGCAACGACCACAATCTCAAAGACAAAAAGCAATATAGGCAGTGTAGCTAGAAATGTAGTGCAGTTGCTTCCATCATCTATAATTATGCTGGTTTGAGGGCTGCTTGAGGTCTGAGGGCCATGTGTTTGAGACCCGTTATATTTATTACACCAAAATTTAACACTTCATGGGGAGAATAAGAAAAAAGGATGTTCTGGGTCTGATTTAAAGGCTACAGGAGAACGAATTTGTAATTCATAATCCAGACCCTCAGACTCCCAAGTCAGATGAATGTTATTCCTTAGAATAGGATTTTTTTTTCTTTTCTTGAGGTAGAATTGCAATGGTGGGTGGGAGGAATGGAAAGTCATGACAGCTCTGAAGGGTCTCTAAGGGAAAGAGACACAGTAGCAAAGGCAAAATTTGCTTTTTTTTTTGTTTTGTTTTCTCTTTTAAGTGTTTCATAAAAAATATTAAGAGACGGAGAACGTAAATGTACTTCCATGATTCTACCTGGGACATCTTTCTGGTCTAACAGTTGGGAAAGTCCACCTGCTCCCTAGGAAGGGATCAGCCTTGGCTCTCCCTTCACAACCAAACTGGTTGTGAGGTTGGTTGGTTTGGATGTAATCTGAAGAAAAATTAAAATATCTACAGAAGATGACAAGTCATTAAAGGCTGAGGGGGGACATCCAAGACAGACGATCTAAGAACCACTTTGTTGCGAGCCAACACTGGAAGTTTTATTTTCAATGTAGATCTTCAATGAGTTAAGGCGACTACAAATGGTCTTAGGAACAAAAGACTGACAAACTGAACAATCCCTACAGTCATGTTCGAGGTATAAGCAAAAAAGAAAAAAAATCAAGGTCCTATGGAGGGGTGGGTTGCCTCCTGGGAGGTCTGATGTGGATCACTCCCCTAAGGAGCTGTCTTAGCAGGGGTGTGAAAAGACAGGAGGAAGAGAAGGGATGTGGGCTGAGATGGCAGAGGTGTGAATTTTGATGGAAGAAGCCTTTGTCAACCAGGCTAGCCAGGTAATGTAGGATGACAAGACATCTTGGCTAAAGCAAGACTGACGCCTTGCTGCTTGCACCACATGGAGAATCTTTTCAACATAGCTGAGTATGATTTTCTAGTACTAGGCCTTTTGGCCTCTTTAAGAATGTCTTGAACTTGTTTGCTTAGGGCAGGCTTGTTGCTTGATGCTGTGAGATTATCCAGGTTGATAGTTTGAGTGACTGCAGGTTTGGATGCACAATCCTCCGCTTGTCCTGAGTCAAAAGGTCCACTCTCTGCGGTTAACTGCAACAGATTTACATTGGTTAAACTAAGTACCAGAGGATACCAGTGCTGCCTGGGCCAATCTAGGAATATTACAATTACCCTTGGGCCCTCTTCCCTTATTTTTAGAAGGACCCGAGGAAACAAAGGCAAGGGAGAGAATGCATAAATGAAAAGGTGGTTCTAAAGGAAGAAGAAAGCATTTGTCTTCCAGGCTTAGAGCAGCTTGCTCCTGGAGTAGAATCTTTTTAAGTTGAGCATTTTCATTGGTGGCAAAAAGGTCTACCTGTGGGATTCCCCATTTGTGGGATATACTGAGAAATGTTTCCCAGTGCAGATGCCACTTGGGGGATCCATCATGCTCCTGCTGAAGTGATCTTCTAGAGTATTTAACACCTGGAAGGTATTGTGCTAGGAGGTGTAACACCAGAGAGTGAGCATTCTCCCAAACCTGCACTGCTAAGCAACATAGACAGTAAGAGTGAGATTCCCCCCTGCTTGTTTATGTACCACATGATTGGGGCATTGTCTGTTTTGACTAACAGGACTCCCGATTTCCATTTTTCCTTGAAAGCTACCCGGTCTTTTTGCACCGCCATAAGTTCTTTCCAGTTTATGTGCTTCATGGACCTGAATTTCCCATTTCCCTTGGGACTGAAGGTGTTTGAAATGAGCCCCAGAGGCAGTCTCTGATGCAAATGTTGTGTGCGTTTGCCCCTGGGGAGTGACACTGAAAGAAGTCCTTGGTTCTGAGCACAAGCCTGTGCCCACCATGCAAATTCCTCCTTGAGACAAAGGAAACATCTGAATTTCAGTCACTATGGATTGTGTGTGCTAGCACCACGCATTCTTGAGGTATCACTGGAGTTTCCTCATGTGCAGCCTGGCCAGAGGAACCATGTTGATACCAGCTGCCATGTAGCCCAGTGCTCAGAGGAATTCCTTGGCTGAGAGGCATTGTAAATGCATAATCTTTCTGAAGTACTGAGTCAGAAAGGAGACCTTGTTTGGAGAGACAAGTCCAGAAGAGCCCCTAAGAAAATTATCTTGTGGATGGTTCTGTGTTGGTTTTGCGTAGATTTATGCTGAATCACAGGGAGGTGAGGAGGTCTTTTGTAAAGGCCAGATCCCTGAGAAGTTTTGATAGACTCATGGACTCATGGACTGTATTAGACAATCATCCAGGTAAGGATGGATTTGTACCACTCTTTTCTAGCCGAGGGCGATTACAGGGGCTAAGCACTTTGTGAAAACCCTGGGAGCAGTAGACAAGTCAAAGGGCAGTGCAGAAAACTGAAAGTGACATGTACCTACTCTGAAACGTAGAAAGCTTCTGTGTCATTCCTCTACAGGAATGTGCAAGTAAGCATCTTTTAGATCCAGGGTGACCATTAAGGCCTGAGGAGCTATCATGGGCAAAAGTTTCTGAAGAGTTAACATTCTGAATTTTGGAACCAGCAGGGACTGACTGAGGGTTGACAGGTCTAGAATAGGGTGCAAACAGCCTTACTTTCTGGGGAACAGAAATAGCCTGGAAAAGAATGCATATCCCTTCTGGTGCTGTGGAACTGGTTCCACTAAGCCCTATGAGTACAGACTGAGAATTTCAGTAAAGGTCTTCTGTTCTTTGGCTTTGTGGAATATCTGATAGCCTGAGCACTTTAATGGCTCTTTGAAAGTGAGTTTGTAACCATCTGAAATAATGTTTAGAACCCACTTGTCTGAGGAGATGAGGGACCTATTTTCTTTGAACAGAGACAGCTGCAAGAGGAGTGGCAGGGATGAGTCACTGTTGTGCTTTGCCATGGCCCCGTGGCCTAGAATTCCACTGCATTGAAGTTTTTGAGGACAACTACCTGGGTCTTTGTGACTGCTGTTGCACTTGAGTCCTTTCCTTCTGGGGTTTCCTCTGCCTGATTTTTGACTGTGAGGGAAAGGACCAGTGTTTTCGTGGGAAAGTTCCTACTAAACCTAGGTGGCTGAACCTGGAGGAAGTCTTTCACAGTCTGCATTGATTTTGCTTTTGCTTCCATCTTTCTGAGCACAGCCTCTGCTTTAGGCCCAAAGAGGAAGTCGTTGTCCAGGGGTGCATCAAGGAAGGCTGGACTTGACATGGTCAGGGAGAGTTTTCCCTTAGCCAAGCATACCTTCTGTCACTTTTGTGTTGGTACACAAATAAACGAGTCTTCGTGGGTTCTGTTTAAGTAGCTTTATTCTATACAAACATTACTGTAAAGCTTATTTGACTGTGACTAAGTAACTTATTCACAAAATGCTGTGATCATACATGCTTACACACTGGCTGCTTCTTCAAAATGGCACTGGGGATTGCACATGTCTGGAATTTATATGTGCATGCACAGCCTTGCATCCTTCTTAAAGACATACCCCACACACGCTACACTGTGATCTAGATCCTTCCTCGGAGAACTACATCATGCAATTTGTCATGAGATATTTAGCATGAAAAAATCATAAATAATCTAGAGACATGCATTATACAATACTAGGTACATATGTAAATACAATCAAGTCCACATTGCTTTGTATTTCACACTAGGCTTAGAAACTCATCCGTATCATGTGACATAAAACTGGGAATCTGTTTTAGCAACTGGAACAGTCTCTGCAAAATGGTTGACCTGTGGAATGTTTGAATTACTCTCTGGAACAAAATCAGACTTTTGAACACAAACTGGTCTGGAAACAATGGCTGACTCAGTCTTTGCTTTAGAGTATGCATCACAGATACAATGTTGTGATTGCAATGGTAATGATTCTAGTACAGGAAGAAGATGTCTGCAATTCCTCCTATACTCTACACCCTCGGAGTTTACCCAATAAGATCTCGGCTCAGCACAGATGTCTGTTATCTGTCCTATTCGATCAAAACCTTTCATTATCTGGATTCGTACCATCTCGCCTTCCCTCAACAAATGAAGTAATCTGCTCGATCTGTCAAAACTAGATTTCTGGATATTACGCTTCTTCAACAATTGAGCCTTAATGGTTTTATTGTTCATAGAGCTAGGCTTCAACAAACTTGATTAAACAGGTAGCGTAGTTCTTGTTTGTCTGGAAAATAGTCTTTGAGCAGTTAAGCCAAGAATATTATCATGAGGTATGTTTTTGAGATTAAGGAGATTCAAGAATACATCTGTATTGTCACGCTTTGACTTTAAATAATTGCTTAGCACTCTCTACTGCACGTTCAGCTAGACCACTGGATTCAGGATATTCAAGACTACTAGTGACATGTACAAAGTCCCAGTCTCTTGCAAATTTCTGAAACAACTGGCTAGTAAATTGAGTACCATTGTCAAAATAAAGTTTGTGAGAATTACCATGAATGGAAAAATGATGTTTAAGCTTAATGATAACAGCTGTTGAGGTTAAGTTTAGTAGCAGATCAATCTCAAACCAGTTTGAGTAAGAGTCCACTAAAACCAAATAGTGTTGATTATTCAATTCAAAGACATCAGTTGCAACAGTCGACAAAGCTAGTTCAGGTATTGGATTTAGCTGAAGTGGTTCCTTTTGCAGATGTGCTCTGGTGCTATTACATATCAAACAACAAGAAAGAACACCAACAATGATTTTGATAATGAAGGCCAAAATGCTAGTTCTCTGGCTCTTGTTAGTGGATAATAAACCTGGTTGGCCACGATGCAAAATCTGGATATATTTGTGCTATAATGAAGCAGGAACAATTTTAGGACCTTTGAAGATGGTACCACCTTCCATCAACAATTCATCACTGCAGGGAAAGTATGATTGCACCTTAGGTGATGCACTAGATTGTTTTAACGGCCATCTGGCATTGATGTAGTGATTGAGCTTTTGTGAAATTGGATCAGTCATAGTATGATCTCTCAACTCAAGTCTAGTGGTTGAAAAATGACGCACTAACATTACATCAAAGTCAAACTTTTCAGCATCAAGTATCAGCCAGATAAAGCAATCTACCTTTAGTGTAGACCATTTTGAAATTGTACTTTTTGCAACGTGAGCATCGTTCTTTGTAATCTCACCGGAGCAGAATGCATTGGTTTCTTCAGAATGGTAACTAGAGGCTGATCAGTTTCAATGAGAAAAATATTGCTTGAAGCTCTTTCTCAATTTGAACATAATGCATCTCAGTTTGAGTTGGTAGCCTAGATGCATAGGCTACCAGTGTGTCCTCTTGTAGAATAAATGCACCAAGACCAAAATTAGAAGCATCACAGGATAGGACAACTGGTTTATTCAAATCATAGTACCTTAACGTGGGGGGGGAGTGGTTGCAATTTTCTGCTTAAGGTCATCAGACGCCTTTTGATGATGCTGTAAGCCATGCTCATACAACATTCTTTTGTGTTAACTCTGTTAAAGTTGCTGTTATAACTCACTGAAATCTGGTATAAACTTGCCCAGACAGTTGATTGTGCCCAGAAAACGCTGTAAACTCTGCAAATCATCTGGTGCTAACATGTCTAAAATAGCTGTTTATTTGTTTGGGTCACGTTTTAAGCCTGTATTTATAAATGAATGTCCTACTAAGGTTGTACTTCAGAGGACTGAGCATCAAGTTCACTTCACGTGCTCTATCTAGGACTTCCTTGAGGTCTCTGTCATTCTCTGCTTCGCCACTGCCTCCAACTAGAAGATAGTCTACTATTATGGCACAAGGACAACCTGAAAAAATTTGTTCCATTGCATGCTGAAAGACTTTACTTGCAGAATTTATTCCAAATGGCATCATTAGAAACCTGTATCTGCCAAACAGAGCACTAAAAGTAGTCAGAAACGAGCACATGCGCTCCAGCATCACTTGTGAAAATGAACGCTTTGGATTCAAAACAGAAAATACAGTGGCATTTGGTATTAGAGCTGCGACTTCCTCAACTGTGCACATTAGATGATATGGCCTCTTTAATGCTTTGTTCAAATCTCTAGGGTCAATGCATATTCTGATTTCACCTAAGCCTTTCTTGTGAGCAGCTACCATGGATGACACCCATTCAGTTGGTTCTGTGACTGGACAAATCACACCCTGCTGTACCATCTTGTCCAACTGAGCTTTGACTTTAACTTGCATAATTACTGGAACTCTTCTTGCTGGTCTGACCACTGGGGAGACTTTGGGGTCTAATTTTATAGAATACACAACTAGAAGCTTGCCCAACTTGTCATCAAAAACATCAGCATACTCTGAGAAAATGGCTTCTGAAAAACTTGCACTTGGAACTGCACTCACATAATGAGCTTCTTTAGCAAAAGAAAGAAGATTCATTGTCACACTACATTTGAGACCTAATAAAGATTGCAACGGTTGTCAGACTACATAGAATAATAAGTTGTAACAGTTCTCAGACAAATAACATGGAAGTATTACTGAACCTTCAGTTTGAATTTTTTCACCTCCATACGCAACAATTCTCGCACTGCTGGTTACACTGAGATGTTCGTTGGTTCTCACTTTTGCAAATGTATTTGCTGATATAACATTGCATTTTAATCCAGTGTCTACTTTGAGCTCTGTAGATTTCTCATTCATCTGAACTGTGCAAAACACTTCACTCCTCGTCAGTAAGTTTACTGTGTCAACTCTTTCTCCAAGTACTGATACATCATCTATGTAGAAAGCTGGCTCTTTTGGATCTACTTGATCAATTTGTTTTCTTGTATGACCTTTCTTTACAACTGTTTGAAGCTTATTTAACTTGCAAAACTTTTGAAAGTGGTTCCATTTCTTACACTTATGACATTACTGACCATATGCTAAACACTTCTTTCTTTCAGACTCATGGTTTGCACCACAACTTCGATAGTTAATAAAGTGACACTTGGGTTTTGCTGACTCACATTTGTTTGGCACTGAGATGGCAGTGGAACTTGCACTTTTCCTAGAAGTTTCTGGAAAACATGGCACCTTCTTTGGAATTCCTGTGGTCGCCCATTGCTTAGGCATGTTTCTGCTTGCCACGTGTTGCATACTGTCTACGTTTGCTTTGGAGTTGACTGAAACCATGCTTTTGTTACTTGTAAGCATGATCGTGTGCCTTTCTGTCACTTCATGGATCTGACAAATCTGTTGCTTTGCTTAATGTCAAATCACTGTCACAAAGCACAATCTTCCTCAATGCACTATTAATACCCCATACAAGCTTATCCTTTATCAGTTCATGTTTCAAGTCACCAAACCGACACGTTTTGGTGTTATTCCTCAAGTCAGTTACATAAGCTGTAAATGTTTCCCCGGCTTCTGATTTCTTGTGTAAAACAAATCCCTCTCTAATGTAATGTTCATCTGAGGGCTGCACATTTCTCTGAACTTCCACTTTAAACACTCTGGGTCTTCTCTGGATTCAGCTTGCACAACAATATGGTGGTCTGCACCCTCACCTTCATGCACTGCTGGTGTATACACAAATAATCACTCTCTTTCTGTAGCCTCGGATTCTGCTAGATTTAGCAAAATGAATGCCCTTGTGTGTGCATCTCTATCTGCGTAAGCTGCCTGTGTGAAAATATCGTACTCCTGTTCAAATATTCTCCAGTTCTCTACAATATTCTGGTCAAACACAAGTGGTTGTGGTTTTTGAAATCAGTTTCCCATATTAACACATCAGCGAAGGGTCTTGCAATATGTATAAATATACACATACACACATACAAGTGCATAAGTAATTGGCATGAACACTCAATCTGACTAAGGCTCTAATGCTTTGTATCAGCACTCTCTTTCTATGTGCTTATAGGTATTGTGCGAATGAATAACCACATAGTGCTTTCAATTAACTGAACCATGCAAAATAAACCTCCCGGGCTTCTTGATCCTTTATTGCACTTTGCAAAATACCTTTTCAAATTTCCTAATGCTTCACTGTGCTTTACAAAATAACTTTTTAAGTTTCTCGATGCTTCTTTGTGAAATAACCTTTTAGCTTTCTCGTTGTTTTACGAAACTCAGCGAAATAACGTTTTAGCTTATTTACTACTTTATGGAGTTCAAATGAATACTTTCTAGGACCTTGTGATGCTTTTACAAAGCTTTTGACTGGTAAAGGCTTAAAGGAATACTTTCTTGGACTTTGTGATGGTTTTATGAAGCTTTCGATTAGTAAAGGCTTAATGGAATTGGTAATGGCTAAAATGCTAAAGCAATTGCTTGGAAATTTATCGACGAAGGTAGGCATGGAACAATCATGCACTATCACTTATTAAAGTTGTCGCTTTAAGAAACATTCAAGACTTTGCAATGCAACTGTGCAATTCACAAGCACTGTAATACTCTTGTAATATTTTGTAAGAAACACCTTTCTTTTAATATAAAAAAGTTGTTAAGCAATTGCACAATGCAAATAATTAGATTTTGGTTGCTCAAATTCAATGCTTTTTGAGGTACATGCAACTTGTAAATAACTAGATGCAACACAGTGAAAAATTCCTAAAATGGCGTGCCAGGCAATTCTTTGCAGTACTGCGGTGGTGGTGCTCTTGAGCGCGTTAATGGCCTTATAGTTAAGCGTTTGGATTCTCAGTTCAGTTAAGCGTCTTGGCGACCGACACGGAATGCGTAAATAAGTTCTTCGAAGTTAGTGTTGTGGCCCGGGCAGCCAAGCCAGCATGTAAAAAACTCTGCCGATTAGCGGACGAGAGGAGCTGTGGCGTGACCCAAGACGAAAAAGTCGAAGACACACACAAGAAGCACTCTGTAATGACAGCACTTTGCAAACAGCCACACCCACTACAAGAACTTTTCTTCAAACAACCATGCCTCAACTAAATTACATGAAATAGTTGCACTTTACACACAGTGAACCCTCTGAAATGCATGCACAGTAATAATCACACACTGTAAACACTTTTACATACTCTTACAGATACTTTGAATTACTTTAATTACTTCGATACCAAATGTAGTCGCAGTTATGCCCAAACACAGCACTTTATTGAACATAGCAGTCGCTTTGCTTTATTTTTATCTACTGTGCTCCTTTTCTTTCCTTTTATGCCCAACGTGCTTTCTCTGTGTTCGTTTTACTCTTAGCATGCCCAGTCATGCCTCAAACACACTCTTTCTGCCTTACACATGCTCAGTTTATACTTGAACATGCTCATTTTGTCAAACATTTTTATCTTAAACATTTTCTTTAACGTTTTTGAGCTTTCCGCTTGCCTGATAATGCAGTGTATGCCCTTGTAATGCCTTTTCTTGCCTCCGCTGCATTGAGTAAATAATTCATGCTGATTTTCTTTACCTTTAATTCCTTCTTGTTATATTCGCACTGCATTCTCTTGGTTTTACCTTCGCTGATGCCTTTACATCTCATAGCTCCAAATGTCTTGTTCTTTTCCATCCCGGTTCTGACACCATGTCACTTTCGTTTTGGTACATGAATAAATGAGTCTTTGTGGGTTCTGTTTAAGCAGCTTTATTCTATACAAACAAGTTCACTATGTAATACCGAAATTCCACAATCCCAAGACTCTGAATACCGACGACCAGATTGCAGAATCTCAAAAGTAGTGAATGGGGATTGCCATACAGTGCAGAATGGGAAGTTTGCCGTTCATGCCACTGTAGTGCACTCTGAGTTGGTATATTTAAGTTGCAAGGGGTGTGGGGGGTGCAGGGGGAGCTTGCCCCCATGCATAAACATTAGAAAAAGAAGTTATGTACTTACCATAACATTCCATATTTGTTGTCCATTGTGCCATTCTTTCTTACTGGATGGGTTCAGAGCCGAATAAATTAGCTTGAAGTCTCTAACTTGGCTCATGGCAGAAAGGTATCCCATCATGCAGTGGTGTAACTCCCCAGATCTTCTTTGCTGTCAACTATAAATAATCTGTGTAAACTTATCAATGATCCAGCAGGTATGGAAACAACAAGGAAAACTACAAAGGAGATCCTTAGTAATGAAGGAAAACCTCACCTCTAGGTCCTCTAAGAGACCTTGGCTGGGGGAAGATGGGAGGGTCATAAGAATGAATGGCGAGATGGACAACAAAAATGGGACGTTATGGTAAGTACATAACTTATAAAATTAATAAGTGGCTCAGGCGCACCAAAACTGGCTCACCAACACAATAATTTATTAATTTAACACAAGCGCTTTCGCCCTGCCACAATACAGGACTTTATCAAGTGAATAAAATTAGATGCAATCACAGTCATTTAAATACCCTATTCCCTAATAAGGCGCCAGACTTTCTTAAAGGTAAATACTTCCACATACCAATAAAATCATGTTAAATCATATTCACATAGTTCTAAATACTGTAGATAAAATCATATTGAGATACAGGAAGCAACAAGATAAAAAAACAGTATTATATTTAAATATTCTCCAAATTGTATATTTCAGCTCTACAGTTTACTAGCTTTCTTCTTAAGATATGGTTTAACAGAAATATGATCATTTAAGGCTGGAGGAGCCGTGGCATTCAAATTAAACTACCAGTAGAAGTGACTTCTTGAACGAAATTGAATTTATTTCAAAATTATTTATGGAAAGGGGTTACCCTGTTGGTCTAAGAGAAGAGGTAGTATTAGAAGTCACTAAGGGGTGGGGTGCCAAATACGACCCCTTACTAGGTGATATGAAGCAGGTCTTTTCACACAATATGAGGAATGATGAGCAACAATTCTCAAGGGCCTTAAGTAGTTGAGTATAAGTAGGCTTCACAAGGAATTAAAGATTTAGTTAAAAATAATTGAAAAATGTTAAAATTTAACACTCATATTGCACAAAAAATAGGGGAAAACCTCACGTTTGTGTTTAAGACGGGCACAAACCTGAAAAAAGTGTTTGAAAGAAGCAGGAATGGGACAAACTACTCAAGAGAAAGTAGAACCAGAAAATGTGGTAGATGTGGATATTGCAAATACATCTATAATAAAGGCCAAACAATTTTGGGTAACAACTTTTAGCGTGAAATACACTTTAAGAGGGGCAACTGTAAGACTAGGAGTATAGTATACCTGGCCCTATGTAAGGACTGCCCTAGTTTTTACGTGGTTAAATCTGAAAGAACACTGGGGAAATGTATTTACGAACACATTTACAACATTAAGAAGAAGAATTTGAACAATGCCCTTTATACGTACCTTTCTGTGCAACCTACACATATAGGGTTTTTGTTTCGGATTTTGGAGCAGGTACTAATGGACCCGGGGGGGGGGGTGATTGAGAGAACTGGCTCAGCTGTAGGGAAACCTACTGGCAAGTTAAATTGAATGTCACAGCTCCCCCAGCCTTAAATGATTACATTTCTATTAAACCATATCTTAAGACGCTAGTAAATCATAGAGCTGAATATACAACTTGGTGAATATTTAAATATAATACTGTTTTTTATCTTGTTACTTCCTGTATCTCAATATGATTATCTACAACATTTAGAACTATGTGAATATGATTTAATATGATTTTATTGTTGAATATATTGTTTTATTGTTTATATGAAAGTATGTACCTTTAAGAAATCTTGGCGCCTTATTAGGGAATAGGGTATTTAAATGATTGTGATCGCGTCTAATTTTATTCACTTGATAAAGTCCTGCATTGTGGCAGGGTGAAAGCGCTTGTGTTAGATTAATAAATTATTGTGTTGGTGAGCCAGTTTTGGTGCGCCCAAACTGCTTATTAATTTTATTAGTTGGTTTTGTTTTTGCAGTTATTTCCCATCATTCTGAGCAAGTACATAGGACTTCTTACTGGATGGGACAGCGTCCCTAGCAACATTTCCCCGGGTGGCTCACGGAAGAACACCTTTGAGCATGGTGGAACCAAAGGAAGCCCTGTCCCTGAAGGCCAAATCCACTTTGTAATGAGTAATAATATGTATGAGGAGTTCCCCACATAGCAGCAGCACAAATAATGTCCATTGACAATTTTGGCAGGTAAGCAGAGGATGTTGCTAATTCTCTGGTTGACTGGCCTCTAACTTTAAATGGCAAATTCTTGTCATTTGAGGAGTATATAAAGGTAATGCAACATTTATACTTCTTTCATAACCTCTATAGTTCCAAAGATATGAACATGTGTTTGAAATATGAGGACATAATTTGATTTGGTCAAAAGCCCTAGGCTCCGCCCTTTAGAAGTTACAGTGCAAACTTCCTAATCTCCACTGGAGTGAAGGAGTTAAAGGTAATTTTGACAAAAGGACAGAGTCTAGTTTGTGGAGAGGTTACTATGTTAAGAAGCAGCGGCTACTGAAAATGACTCATAAAACACTATATGATACAGCAAAGTTCTTATGTCAGTTTACATAGAGTAATAACATGCCTGAATATAGGACTAGCAACTATGGCTTTTATGAAGAGGTTTTTGGACACAAATTTTAGGTCAAGAAAGGAGTCAGACATGCTGCCTTCTCAGCCTTTAATACATTTCATTTACAATAACGTTGATTTAAATAGCAACATAAAAACTGGATTGTAACGATTATGAAGTTAGGTCTAAAGGAATACATCCACCCAATTGTGGCAGCTTGTGCAACAATGACTAAGTGTAACAGTTAAAATGTGTGGAAAAGTGTTTCTACCACATTAATAATAAAAGGAATTAGGTGAATGAAGTGTAAACATTGATAAACGTAAAGGCAAGGATACTGGTATTAATCAAAAGGAAGCAAAATAATGTTCAACTTCCTTTTACTTACTTTAAATAAACAGTACTTTAGGTAACTTTAAAAAAGGTTAAGAAATGGGCCTGCTATACAAGATATTTATTTACTTACATTTTTTTTTTTTACCAAGTTAGTCTCACTATAGCCTGTTTTCAGGGAAAACCTGAGGTGGCAATTCATACTGGCTAGGGTAACTGACAGGACAGCAGGTAAATTCTTCTATTCTTTAGCTCTATACAGCATAAAAATAGAATGTGGAAACAGACATCTGCCTAAGGGCATTTTGTTTCGACTGCTTTTAGCAGTTTTATTGCTTTATTTTTTTATTTTTATGTAGTTTTAAAACAATAAATCAATTATAAAACAAATAATTATTTACATAGGCCCACAGCTGATCAATACATCAAAGTTATACATCAACAATTAATATTTTTCAAGCAAATCTTTAAGTTTAAGCCAAGATTTATATGAATGTGTAATATTAGAAATTGTCATCTTTACAGTATGCAATTCACTACTGCAAACACTTTTTGCCATACTAAAAAACTGAACACTAAAGGGAATACCTTTACTTTTCTATTTTTTTGTAATTACTTTTCTGGCTACAGCAAGAACAGACCACAGAAGAGGCAAGTGGGTTTTTGGAATTATCTCAAGAACTGGAGCATTAAATAATACTAAAGATTTAGTAATATTATATCTGTCCGAGCACAGAGTGTGAATAAAGTTATTAATTTCTTTTCAAAAAGGGGAGATAACTTCACATTCATATACCATATGCGTCCAAACAGCTATTATTTCAGAAGCACAGCTCCAGCATTTAATTCTATTTGATTTACACATAACTGTAATTTTATTAAGAGTGACAAAAGCTCTGCACAAAAATTTCCAAGTGAAAATCTTCCAATATAATGAAGATGCAGTTTTATCTGTAGATTTTAACATTTCTTGCATTCTTCAGAGAAGTCTTCATTATTACTTTTTCAGTAGTTCCAATAGGAATTGTCAAAATATGTGAAATCTAACTTACAAATTTTATAATTTTGTGACAAATATGATTTTTCATTGCCTTATTGTTGATAATCAGGTGATAAAATAACTTATTTTTTAAAAATTCCAAACATCTGGGGGAAAATTTCTTATTTAGGTTAAATATCTTATTTACCTCTGTGTTCACAAAGTCTCTAAATATTTATAAAATTATACATACATATATACACACATACACCATTTAAGAACTGATGCCAATAAATTAAATTCCTTTGTTGTTTCAATACTAGCATTTTTTGAAGTTACAAGTTTCTAAGCAGTCATTTGTATATGCAATCGGAAACATAGAAAATATTAAGTCTTTAATGCAATGATTAGAATGTGAAATTTGGGAAAGAGGAAATTATATTATTTAAATAGGGAATTTGAAAAGAGAGTTTAATATCATTTACACAAAAATCTTTTAATAACCAGAAAACACTATTTGGTATGGATGTACTTGTTTCCATTTTGAATCATAAGATGAATTTATCCACAAAGCTATAACTTTCACAATTGCTGAAGTAGCATACAATTGAAAATCAGGGAATCCTATTCCATCATTATCTCAACCTTTTCTGTGCCAATCAATCAAAGGAAACTCTTGCTTTATTAGCCAAACACAAAATTAAGTAGAACATTATCTTCTTTATCAGTTTTTTGGGTGGAGATTGTGCTAAAGATTTTAAGACAAACAATATTTTAGGGAGAATTACCATCTTAATAACCATTAATTGATCTTTCACGGTAAAGAGGAATTTGTTCCAATTTGTGACTAAACATAAAATTATATCAACAACCTGTTGAAAGTCTGTATCATTTCTTTACTATTAGACATAATGGTTATACCAAGTATTTAATTTGATTGTTATTCCAAATGAAGTTAGAATACTTTGTAAGATTTTTTTTTACATTTTTGTTAATTAATAACATACTCGTTTTATTATGATTAAATCTTAAGTTCAAGATTTCTTCAAATTGACTCACAGAACTAATTACATGTTCTAATGGATTCTCTATATTTCCGATTGCTAGTAGAACATCATCATTAAAGAGATGAATCTTTAGTTTGAAATCTTTTATTTTGATACCATTAATGTTCTTAGTGGATCCAATACTATTAACAAAGGGTTCTACGGCTAATGCAAAAAGTAAAAGTTGATAATGGATAGCCTTGTTTTGTACATTTTTGTAATTTAAAGGAGTTAGAAAATAAACTATTTTAACATAAGCACAAGAGAATGTATAACTTAGAAATTAAAGCAATTAGCTTAACTTAGAAATTAAAGCAATTAGCTTAGGTGAAAAATTATACACTAAGTGATTTAAACATGTACGACCAATTAACAGAGTCAAAAGCCTTCTCTAAATCAAGAGTAATGACAGAAAATTCTTTTTTGTTTTTAGTTGCATAGTCTATTAATGTATGTATTCATATTATATTATCCTGTACTTGTCTATTTAAAATAAACCCGTTTGACCACTGTTAATTAGTTTATGTACAAGTAAATTAATTCTATCAGCTAAAATGGACATGAACATCTTATAGTCCACATTTAAAAGTGAAACAGATCTGTATGAAGAACACTTTACAGGATTCTTATCTTGCTTTATCTAGGTGATACAAGGGAATATTTTCATGATATGGGGACTTCAACAGTTTTTATTTCTCTGCAGATCTTATCTAATATTTTAACTGCATCATCTGGTAGTATTTAATATAGTTTTGGTATATCTAAGCCCAGTGCCTTATTACTTTTTTTTTAACTTTTTTATTTGATATTTTATTTCTGTTAAAGTGAATGGTCTATCAATTTTTATTTGTTCATTTGTTAATGTATTATTTATATTTTCCCTTACAAAAGTTTTAGCTAAGTCATCATTACCTAGATTATTTCTATTACTACTATTTTCATAAAATATTTCAAAACCCTCAAGTATACCTTTAATATCTGTTCTACTTTCTTTCTTTATTATTTATAAGTGTTATTTCTTTGATATGATTTAGTTCATAGGTAGGTACTAGACTATCGGCCCAAGGGCCTACGCAAGCCTAGCCAGCAAGGTTCCAAGGCTTATGCCACCCAAGAAAGTTATTTTCCTGTGCCACTGTCGAGCAGAGACACAGAAGTGATCCCCGGGGTGCATTTTCATATTTCCCATCCACTCATCAAGATTGCTAATGAAAAACGTTGCTTGACATAGATGGGTAGCTTGTTCCAGAGTATAGGACGTCTCTGGGACAGGAATCTATCCCTCCAGGGTGTCCTGTTTATTGTGGTGACAAGGTTTAGGTCCCTAGAGTGTGTAGCTCGGAGGGATTGGGATTTCTTTAGGTGTAGCATGTCCAACAGCTCGGGGTTTGACATAGCTTTATATGATAGGCAGAGATCACCTCTGAGTAGGCGATATGCTATGGAGTAAAGCTGGAGTTTTTTGAAGCGGTCAGTGTAGGGCATTTGTTTGAAGCCAGTAATCCTCTTTGTGAGGTACTTCTGTGACCTTTCCAGCTGCTGCAGATGTCTTGTGAGGTACATTCCAAAAGGGGCACTGTACTCTATAATGGGTCTAATGAGTGTCGAATAGATGGGAACAATGACCTCTTTTTTGCTGGATGAGAACCCTTTTATGATGAGGTGTGCCACGTAGAAGGACTTCCTGACTACTGTGGCGATGTGACTATCAAAGGAGAGACTACTGTCCACCTGGGTCCCAAGGTCTCTTATCACGCATTCTGTGTTAAGTAGATTGCTGCCTATGTGGTAGTTCATGGGTACAGAGTTTTTACCAAAGGGGATGATGACACTGCACTTTTTGGCATTGAGCTCGAGGCCCTGGCTCTGACACCAGGCATTTGTCTCAGTGAGGCCCTTCTGTAGGATGTCACATCATTTGGGGACTTGACTATGGCTCCTAGTTTGCAGTCATCTGCGAACTTCGTTAGCCACAGGCCTTCTGTGTTAGCCTGTACTTCAGAGAAGTAGATACCAAACAGGAGAGGTCCCAGGATGGAACCCTGTGGTACTCCACTTGTCACTGCTTTGAGGTCAGATTTGGAGTCTGTAACTTTTACAGTGTGGGTTCTGTCAGTGAGCCAGTTGGCAACTCATCTTATGATGAAGGGATTTAAACTTAGTTTAGTGAGTTTAAGCTATAATTCCAGAATGGGTGATGGTGTTGAAAGCCTTGGCGAGGTCAAGATAGGATGTGTGAACCACCTTACCCTGATCCATGTTGATCAGGTTCAGGAGGCATGATCTGCCTTTCACAAACCCGAACCGGGTGGGATCCAGAGTTTGGAGGTTACCAATGTCTTTGTTTATGAGTTCCATGATGATACGTTCCACGGCCTTGCAGACCAGGCTCGTCAGGCTAATAGGTCGATAGTTCCCGGGATCAGTGGTGGCTCCCCCTTTGTGGAGTGAGAGTTGCTGTGCGCCATTCAGTGGGCACAAAGCCTGATGCGAGGCTATTATTGAACATGGTGCTTAAGTGGGGAGCCAATTCGTTCTAAAGTTCGTGTAAAATGCAGCCTGGGATGTTGTCCAGTCCCCAAGTGCAGCTTTTACCTGTGTAGTTGTGATTACAGGGACTGTGCATTCTTCCTGTATAGATATGGGCCCTTTAGGGGGTGGGGGGGTAAAGTTAGCACAACTTATTTGCCAGGATGTTGGCAATATCAGTTGGTTCTGTAATTTTTGTGCCTTTGTGCTGTAACTCAGAGCAGATCTGGGTGTTGCCATCTAGATTCTTGACATAGCTATAGAATGCTTTGTGGTTGTCCTTGGATTTAGTGGCGATTTTGTTTTCGTAGCTAGCTTTGGAGGATCTTATAAGGGATCTAAGCTTCTTACTGAGGCTGACCATGGAGTTCCTCCACTCATGGGATTTTACTCTTTTGCAACGGTTTCTTCCTTTTGTTGTACAGTTTGTTTATGAAAGGGACCACCAGATTGGCTTCCATTTTTTTTTTTTTTTTTTTTTGTTGAGGATAGCATCTTGGTTCTGATTGGGATAGCACGATCCATACACTCGTGTAAGTGCTAACAGAGTGCATTTGTGTAGGATTCAGCAGTTGTAACTGTATTGTCCATCTGCATGGGTGTCATGAAGTTCACCATTTCTGTCTTAAGAAGCATGAAGTTGGCTTTGAAGAAATTTTTTACTGTGGTTTCCTTAATGAGGGGTGGGGGCGAGATGTGGATATCAAGGATGACAAGCTTATGGTCGGATCGAACCAACAAGGAGTTGACTTCAGGTGTGGAACACCGGTCACTCATGTTGGTAATGACTAGGTCTAGGATATTGTTGCCCCTGGTGGGGGTGTAGATAAGTAGATCTAGAGCATTGGAGTTTATGAATTCCAGAAAGCGTTGGGTAAAGAGTTGGTACAAGAGTAGTTTTCCCAGCTAATCATGCAGTAGTTTAAGTCGCCCGTTATTAGGGTGTTTGGTTGAACCCTAATATTTTCCAGTTTATTAATTTTCTTTGAAAGCTTAAAGGGTTTACTGAATATACCTGAAGTTTAAGTTTTCCCTGGTTTATTGAAACTTTATGATAAGTTTTCCCTGGTTTATTGAAACTTTATGAATCAGACTTTAAACATATTTTGTATTTACGTTTTTTAAGTTCAGACTGACTGACAATGTAATTTGGTTTAAAATGCAACTTTAGTGTGTCTATTTTAGCCTGCAGTGTTTTCAATTCTTTGTCCCATTCTCTTGTTTTACTAATATACCAACACACACACACATATATATATATATATATATATATATATACACACACACACACACACACACACACACACACACACACACACACACATTTACTTATTCTGATCTCTTTCTATTTCTGCTTTATACTACTACTTGTACTATTACTATATTTCTAGGTTTTATATTTTAGCTATAATCCTAGTGTAGCATGTCATATAATAATAAAACATTCATTCTATAGGCTAGTATACAAACTATCCTTTTGGTATACTGCAAACATTCAGAACTATTTAATAACCAACAGTAGTTTAGAATGCAATTCACTGTCTTTTGCTTATTATTATCTAACTTGTATTCTTTGACATCTTAGGATATGATTCAAAACATTATGATTCTTTACTTTTAGACAGGAAGAAGTAACCTGGACAGTTCTTAGAATTTTCAAAACTCTTGCAGCATCATAATTCCCACAGCATCACAAATGTGTTTATGACCAAGTTGTTTCAAGCTGGTTTTCATGATAAGGGCTTGAAAATGAACAGTGCATCAGCTGTAACTCACACAAAAATGCTCACAGAGAATCCAAGCCACCTGCAAACCACACATCAATCCCTAGAACGCCTCCAAACCACCAAAAAAAAAACCTCAACAAAACCCATCTCAGAGTATCCCAACCACTAAAAAGCCACTGCACTCACAGAAATAACATTTAATGATTCAGCAAGCACTACTGTATGAGATGTTTAATATAAATTACCATTATCCTGCCTACATAATACACAGTATCTCCACACCAGCATCAATACAGACCAACCAGAAATCTTGCCAACTTTGACCCAATAACCTTCAACAAAACTTTGAATATAATTAATTGGAACACTCTAAAATCCTTACCCCTTAACAACGCTGTTGAATTTTTCAATTCAACATTCCTAAGCATACTTAATAGAATGGCCCCTCTCCGAAATAAGGGAATAAAAAATAATCATGCAATCTGGCTATCTAAAGATATCAATATACCTATGATATCTAGAGATAGAATATGGAAAAAAAATGGCAGAAAAGTAAAAACCCATAGAACTCCAGTTATTCAGCTATGCAATCAAGTTCATAGGTGCTTACGAGGCTAATGACCACAAGGGTCTTTTTAAGCCTAGCCATGCATCCCGATTAGCTGACAAGTTCTGACACCCTTGATAAGTGTAAGCATGGGCCTGGGAGATGAACCATTTACAGGTTACCTGTTTGCATTTTGGAAACATAGGTGCCAAACCAGTGATGAATTTCCATTTTCCCATCCAATTGTCCAAGTTGCACTTTGAATTGGGTTAGGGAGGAACTCTGCTTCACATGGATGGGGAGCCTGTTCCATACACAGGATAGTCTCTGGGATACATACCTATCTCTCCAGCACGTCATATTTATATCACAGGCAAAGTTGAAGTCTTTAGAACAGGTAATTCTGGTACTGTTTGTTTTGTGGATATGCAGGAGGTCCATCAGAGTGGGGTCTGACAATGCCCTGTATGCCAGGCATAGATCTCCCCTCAAAAGCCTGTAGGAACAGTGATAGGGCCTTGAGGTGGCCAGCATAGGACATATTACTTATGCCCTTTATTCTTTTAGTGAGGAACCTCTGTGGACGTTCCAGTTGCGGGATATGCCTGGTTAGGTACATACCAAAGGCGGCATTGTACTCAATGATAACTCTGATGAATGCCGAATACAGTGGAACAATTACTTCCTTGGGCTTAGATACCATACCTTTGTTTATAAGTTGCGAAACATAGAATGATTTCCTCACTACTGTAGACACATGATCAAAGGCTAGCTTACTATCTTATGTGTGTCCCGAAGTCCCAGACTACTGGGTCAACTCTAAGGGGTTGTGTTGTCAATATGATAGTTACCAGGGATGGATGACTTCCCAAAGAATACTATTATTCATTTCTTTACATTTAGTTTTTAGTCCATGGCTCTGACACCATTAAAACGTCTATTCATTAAAGAAAAAAAAAACACTACCACCTCTGTCTCCAAAACGAGTGTAACCACAACCCAAAAAAATTCTGGAACTCAATCTCAACACTACTAAACCTTGGCACCTAGAGTAATCCTTGCCCAAACCCTAATAAAACTCAGAGACAGCCTCACTTTTCAACTCTTACATCATAGATACAATATCCAGACAAGCTGCCACCGTTCCTCAAACTAGCCCACAGGTACAACCCAATTCCAGCACAGCATTCCCCAGCAAACTTCTCCTCAGCCTTTCTCTTGCTCTCCTATTCCTACTTTCACTATAACTAAGTTCCTGCTAAAACTTAAACCTGGGAGTAGTGCCCTACACAATCTGCCCCAGAATACTTACAGCTTTCAGCCAGATCTATCAGCTATCCCATCAGTATTCTCAGAAATAGATCTATCCAGGAATCCTACATACCCTCCATATGGGGAAAAAACTACAACATTCCCTTACACAAAGGGGGCAACAATACAGAAATCTCTACTTTCTGCCCCATAGCTATATTATCCCCATCTTTAAAATAATGGACAAATGCATTCAAACCTAACCAATGACCTATCTACTGCAAAATCAACTCCTTTCCCCCACTCATCATGGCTTTCAGTCTGGACACAGTACCATAACTGCTCTCCTATCCTTCATGAACACAGTTAATCACAATCACAATGACTTAAAACTTGTCTCGGCAATTTTCCTTGATCGCTCTAAGGCTTTTGACACCATCTCCCATTCTCTCCTCTTCTCTAAGCTCTCACATCTTGGCATAGCCACTCCAGTCCTTGACTGGTTTATCAAATACCTTACTAATAGACAGCAATCCACTAAGTGGTTACACTCACTCTCACCTTTTCTCACTACCTCCATCGGAGTTCCCCAGGGGTCCATCTTAGGACCTCTTCTCTTCGGTATCTTCATTAATGACTTTCATTCTGCCCTTACACACGGACCTGTAGTACAATATGCAGATGATTCTACTATAATATGCTCTGGCACTTCAGTCAGAACTCCTGACCATGACCCAAAATGCTTTCTCCACTACTGAAAGTTGGATGACCAATAACCACCTTACCCTTAACCCCAATAAAACCAAACTCCTGCTCTTTACACCCAAAAAACCACCACTCTTGATAAATCAAAATTCATCATTTATTCTTCTAAAACAGACACAGAGGTAGTCCCCCACACTAAGCTACTCAGCGTCACTATTGATGATAATTTAAAATTTGACCTACACATCCATAACAATATTAAAAAAAAAAAATCACCAAAAACTTGGCACCCTTTATAAACTACTCCACTAGAAAAACACTTGCCCTAACATTTCTCCTCTTCTCACTCCTCTATTGTGCTCCCATTCTAACAAACATCCAGTCCTATTTAAAAACTACGTTGGACACCTGCTACAACAAAACTGCTAAGTTTGTGACTGGTGCAAAATATACTTCCCATCACTGCTGTTCACTATGATCCCTGAACTGGCTGGAACTCCAACAACATCTCACATACATATAACTATGCACTGCACACAAAATCATCTATAATCCTCTTGAATGGCCAGCCTTTGCCTCCCTTTTGACTCCTCATCAACCAGACTTCTCAGATCTGAAAATAAATCTCTAATCCAAGTGCACAGACCCAAACTCCCTGCACATCAGTAGCTCTACCCTTTTACTGTAGCTAAACTCTTGAATGCTCTTTCACCTCCCCTCTGGACAGTAAATAGTGCCCCTTTATTCAAAAAGTCTCTACATTAATATCTGTCATCTCATTTGCTCTGCCCATGTACCTTCTCCAAGTCATCTACAACATAATTTTCCTGAGATACCCCCCTCTATCCCTATATTCACCATTACCCTCCCATCTCAAGTGCCATCCTTGAAAGTCACCTTCTACATCCTTCTGCTCTACATGGTATAACAATATTTTTTCCCACCTGATTTAAGAATATAGTATAGGTTAATTACATAGTATATCTGTCTAATACACATTAAATAACTACATAATTGGATAGCTTACCTGTCTCTTCAGTTCATTCTCTGTTACACTGGATGCTTCCTGGATGCTTGCCAAGAGTCAAGGTCCTATTATAACATCTAGCCATACAATTGTACTATGTTCCAAATGAGTTACTTGTCTGTTAGTCTCTGAAAACTTCTACTCCTTGTAAATACTTATTTAACGAATTCTATTACCCTGTACAGTATATGTTTTATGGAGCTTGCTTTCTCTGTTTATGGAGCTTGTTACTCGTGTAAATACTTAACAAAAATACCCCATGTAAATAATTGTTTAACAAACTTCTATTACCCTGTATCTGTATGGAGAGTGTTACTCTTTGTAAATACTTGCTCAAAATTTCTCATCTTTTGCATACTGTTTATGGAGCTTTTCTCCCCAGGTCTCCACTGAAAATGGGCTCATTTCAGCCCAATGGGCTTTTCTGGTCAACAAAAGCAAATAAATAAACAAACAAACAAAGTCATTTACTTTTAAAGGAAACATAGCATATAAACTTGCACTAAAAGAATGACAGACGTGTGATCCAGGTTTAACTTGTAAAAGTGTGTTACTTATATCATTCCATAATAACTTTTATATACATAAAAAGCTATATTTTTTACACTTTGCTTATAACATTACATGTCTGTCCAGGGTGCTACTGCATGTCAAGTATACTATCAGTAGCACACCACTGGACCATTTTAAGAACAGACTGTAACTTAACATGCCTCTTTAGTGTCATTTGTTGCATCTTGTATTATATTTAATAGTACATTCCTCAACTATGCCAAGATATCAGGAAGTGTGCCACAAAACAAGTTTCATCAAAATAATGGTTAACTTTTAATAAGATGAATAATTTAACCTTTTAAACTCAAAGTGAAAATAAGTGGCTTTAATTACATATACAGCTAAAATAATGAAACTAACATTTTAGAAAGGGAACTGGTAACCATCTGAAGTAGTGAAAAAAAAAGAAATAAAGGATTTGCCTTGTAAAAAGTAATGTGCAGCACCTGTTCATAAGTATTCAAGCACTTACTTAAATAATAAGAATTCATAACCATGAAATACAATTTTTTTTTACTGTTTTTGTTTTTTATTAACCATCTCTTGTTGCATTTCTCTTCAAAGAAGTTGATAGATTCTAGTTGATTTCTTCTGTTTTTTCTTGGATTGTATTTTTCTGTGCAAGTCCACTGCATCTTCCAAGGTGCTAAAATATTTTTTCTGGAAGGTGAATCCTTACTTTTGTTGGAAATAAGATTTGTGCTTTAATACTGTTTTTTCTTTAAGCTTTTAACAAGTGGCATACATGCTTTTCTCTTGGACAGCAGTAATGTTGAATAGTCATTGCCAAATCTTAAAAGTATTTCCTTTCATTTTAACTGGATAAGTAGTCCGTGCAGCTTTTAAGACTAAATTCTCATCTTGACTTGAAAAAATCTTATAAACACTGACCTTGGTGAAGGTATTTTATTTTATATATTTTTTAATAAGTTAGAAAGTGATCTATGTGACCTTTCGATGCCAAAGGAAAAAGCTTCAGGCAGGTTCAAAGTTTTAGGCAGCCAGTTACTAAGGAAGTGAATCATACCGTCTCTCTCTCTCCTTTTTCAGTAATCCTGTAAATCTGGATGTTACTCCTTCTAGATATGTTCCCTAAGTCTTCTATTTTAACCTGACATAAGTTGTTTCATTTCAGAAGAAATTCAGTGTTATTGTCATTTTCAAGTAATCTTCCATCAAAATCAGAGATTGCCTCTTATATACTCAAGATTTGTGATTATTGGTGTTTAAGAGATTCACACAGCACTTAACTCATTCACTCCAGAGGAGCTCAGAAAAAGCTGCCTGCTTAATTTCACCATAGGAACAACAGTACAGCCTGAGCTCATTTTCAGAAAATCCATTTGTAGTACCATACAGAAAACAAATGTTCATAACTCTAAGAGCTAGACTAAAAATGTAAATGTGAAAGTTGATGCTCAGACACTGACCTTTGCAACAGTGTAAATGTTGATAGTGCGTATCAAAGTCATTATTAAATATTTGGCTAGGAATGCTGATATTGTGCATATTTTTTACCTTTTTGAAAAATCAAATCACAATATCTTGGTCAGTGTACCATGTAGACCCATACAAACTGCATTTAATTTGTTTGTATGAATCTCAGCTTTAAAATGATACATTAACCATTACTGTGTGACACTCCTTTACTGAGATATTCATAGAAATATGACTAATATATTTCTCATAATTGATAAAGTATAATATTTCATCACCTGTAACAGATGGAGGAGGCTACATATCAGTGTACAAGTTGTCTCTCTCCATGTCACCTTCAAAATGATGCATCATTTGTGTCACCACCATGTCCCCTTGCAAAGATATGGGCATAATAATGAGAAGTATTGGAAATGTAAAATTTTCATACTCCTACAGGACTAAAACTGTGATATCTGTACACATGTACAACATACAGGCACAGTTCTTTTACCATGTTGTAAAGAGTAACATTGTCTTCAAAATGAGATTACTTGGCACACTGACATGTTCCCTTGCAAAGTTATTTACTAAAATATTAAAAAAAAATAAATTTCCATAACCCAAGTCCTAAACAAACTTTGATATCTGTACACGTGTACAACATACAGACACAGTTCTTTTACTATGTTGGAACTATTAATACTGACCTCAAAAATAGGTATTAGTTAGCATGTTGACATGCACCCTTGCAAAGTTATTTACCAAAATATGAAAAATTCATAATTTCCATAACCTAAGTCCTAAACAAACTTTGATATTTGTACATGTGTACAACACACAGACATGGTTCTTTTACCATGCTGGAACTATTAATACTCTCTTCAAAATGAGGTATTATGTAGCATATTGACATGTTCCCTTGCAAAATTATTTACCAAAATATGAACAAAATTCATAACTTCCATGACGTAAGCCCTAAACAAACTGTGGTATATGTACATGTGTGCAGCACACAGATGCACTTTTACCATTTTGCAAGTACTGATACTGCCTTCAAAAAGTGGGTCTTGTACAGCATGTTAGCATGTTCCCTACCCCAGTTATTAGCTAAAATATGAAAAAATATAACAATTTTCATAACCTGAGCTATAAACAAACTGTGATATCTATACATATGTACAGCATACAAAGTTCTTTTACCATCTTGCAAGTATTAATACTGTCTTCAAAATGCAGTCATAGTCAACATGTTGAAATGATTCCTACTACAGCTATTTACCAAATTATGAAAAAATATAATACATTTCATGACCCGAGTCATAAACAAATTGTGATAGCTGATGACATCTTTCCCTACCATAACTACCAACCAGGAAACCTCAACTATTACAATGGCTGTTTACAATGGCTGTGGGTACAAATCATGGTAAACAAAAACATTCTAGCTCTAGCCAAAATACTGCATGAATGGATACTGGCAAAGGGATACAGAAAGGACACATATAAAGAAAAAAAAAGCAGGCTCGGGATTGCCATTCTACTAATGAAACCTAGACAGGTATGGAGTTGAATGCACTTGAGGACACATGAAGTGTCCCATACCAGTGCTGACTACCCCACTCAGACTGCAGATACCAGCACTGTCTCATGATTTACTTCAGTGTCAGCAGTCTTCCTTACCTCTGCATTTTCCATTTCCATGTGTCCTTTCAGCAATGGACATAAGGAATCAAAAGGGGGAACTAACCTAATGACTCTTGCCCTGACCTAAATACATTTACTTTATCTGAAGGGAGGGAGAGTAACATGAGAGTCATTTACAAAAAATATGAAACTTATAATCACAATAGCTACCTTTATCTGCATCTTACAATAAAAATAATGGGGAAAAGAAAGAAATTGGGGGAGACTTCTGCATGACTCCTCAATGACAAACTAAAATCTGGCATGTGCATTCAACAGTGTGATAATGACAGCTGGTAATGTAAATAGCAGTGGCAGCTGCTGAGGGTTTTACCTGACAACTGATAATGACTCTGTTATATTGTAACTGCACACATTGTCAATTAAAGTGATGTTGACTTGCATTTCATTACTCCAAGGTTCATCATGCTCAGACTAAGGTGACAATTGCCGCACATAACCTGTTGAGAAGAGACATTCATTACACTCCTGGTGCAGGTGTAATGTAAGACTGAGTCATTGCCATATGTTAGAAAAAGACCAGAGTAAATTAATAAAAGTAGTATGACACTTGTATATTATTGAGCCCTTCCGCTCACCTAAATTCTACAGACAAAGCCATCAATATTGTCCAAAATATATGGTTGCTCCATGCCAGAAGTAATATTATGAATTGTTACAAGTAAATAATATAAGTAGAATACAACTATATACCCACTGGTGTCCAGAGTATTATTGTAAAAAAACAGGGGTTTAGCCATACAATATAATTTATAGTTATTATAGTACGAATATATGAACCTACACTCACCAGTAAATTATATACAGGAATAAAAAAATCAGGGTGTTCAGATGGTAGGTAGCTGATGAAGAACGAAAAAAAAATGGACAAAACAGATGGAACATTATGATGAGTACATAACTTCTTTATCTGATGTTGTCCAAGTATGCACAAGCACAAAATGAAACTTCTCCCCTGTGAATCCTTCTGCAGTCTGTCCTGCTATGCACAAGCACCAGAATGCAACATTCCCATTGACAACCCCTTCAGCACCTCTTCCAAGTATGCACAAGAACCAAAAAGAATCATTCCCCCCAGTGACCCCTTCATTAGTATATCAGAGCTTTTACCATAAATAAACCACATTTTTCTTAATTATCTCTCTAAAAAATATTTCCTGCTTTCACAACTAAATAAAATGAGTGTGGTTTACAAAACTAGTCCTGTCAAGTACACACAAGCACCAAAATGAAACATTTGCCACGTGACCCCTTGAGTACTATGTTCAAGTATGCACAAGAACCAAAAGGAAACATCCCCCCAGTAGAAAATGCAGATTACATGGAGGTGCTGTATACAAGGGGAGCAGAGCCTTTTGGTAACAAGTGGAGGCGAGTATGCTCATTATGACAGCCCAGTACAAGCATTTGCAGATGATCCTAGGGCTTAAAACAAAAATCCCAATCCATACTGCAGAGATGATGGCTCTTAGTCCAGGCTAACTCAATTCTTACCATAAGTAACAAGTGGTCCAGATGGACAATAGGGCTGTTGCCTGGGAATGAGTAGGTTGACAGAGCGGGGGGTAAGGCTGGATGGTCAGTGAGGAATTAAAAAAAAAATAACATTATTCTTGGGGCTATGCAGTTTTAGTGGTCCAGATGGACAATAGGGCTGTTGCCTGGAAATGAGTGGGTTGACAGAGCAGGGGGTAAGGCTAGATGGTCAGTGAGGAATTAAAAAAAAAAATAACATTGTTCTTGGGACTATGCAGTTTTATACTTCTCAACTAACTGCCAATGGCATTGGCAACAAATCTGAGATGCCATAGTTCCATTACACTCTGACGATCAGACTCAAGCACAACCTTTGAATTAAGAAGGCAAAGGTGAAATTCACTGGTCACGGTCAATAATTTAAAGCTAGTTGCTTCCATCATAACATACCCAGCACTTTTCTATAAACATTGCAAAATCAACATAAATGGGAACTGCAAATCCCTAATCAAGCGCATCATTGCCCCAACACAATCTCTCTCTCCCCTTATTGTAGCACTTTCATCACACAAACATCTATCTGGGAAACTGATGAATAAAAGGGAGGGACACATTGAGGAAAAACAGCAAGAGCTTCGTGAGATACAGGTTTTCCTCAGAACGAGCCCCATACTCACTGAGCAGAGCCTGTGCCAACTGGCCCCCCTCTTCCCATCTTCATCATCTCCATGGAATGTGAAAAGGACTTAAATTTTCTGTTTTGTTGGAGTATGCATGAGCACCAACATGAAGCAATTCGCTCAAATGGTCCAGGTGTGGCATTCCACATCACAGGACAAGGTAGGGTGTCAGGACAGAGTAGGCTTTTGCCACTATGTTTACTGCCACAGTAGTCTGTGAACTAGTCCTGAGTAAAGCAACAATCCATCACAAGACTGCATGCACATTATCTCTCACAGATCTAAAGGCAATTTAGAGGAATGCTAATGCAACCTCAGCTCATATTTGGGATAAGGGAGGAAATCAAAGTACAAGGAAAACCCAAACACAGCAAGTACCCACATGAGAATTGAAATGGTGGACAAACAGCAGTTAGACTGCAGTGCTGTGTGTTGTGTCACTGTACAGCCCAAATATATTGTATCTTTTTTTAAATACGGACAAGGAAATTGAATGCAGAATAAAAAAATAATAAAAGAATGCACCTGTAGTCAAAACTGCTGTGTCACAATCGCTCACGGCAACAGTAAAAGCAAAGCACCACTGTGAACGTTCACATCAGACTGACATGCCAAATGAACTAAGCAAGCTGCAAAGAAATTATCTAATGACAACATCTGTAAGCTATTAAAGCTAAGAAAGAAGGGGGTTGCAGTACTGAAGAAGGTATTTCAAACGGTTATGCCAGTTGAAGCCCACAGGGCAATGACATCTCTGAGGATCTGTCCGACAGTGCATCACCAGCATAAGTCAATACCTGTAATTAGCTATTTACAACAAATTCTGACTGTTCGCCACTGTTTTATAATAGCACAGCAAATTATCAGTTTTCCTGCACGACAATGTCTCTTCACTCCTCAGGATGCCGGCTGCAGTTGCAAAGCACAGACAAAATGCAATCTACATCAGCACTGTTGAATACAAAGGACTCAGCCAGGACAGAACAAATTTAGTTTTATACAGCAACTTGTACTCAATTTTCAACGTACCTACTCTGTACTTCAACCTTAAAAATAAAAAGCTGCAACAAAAGAAATGCTACTTGTGTAAACCCGCCGTTAGATGGTGCAAGCCAGTCGCGTGCAGATACACATAGACAGGCTGTGGGCATGACCACAACTCCTCTCATCCTACTTGGACTGCTCAAGCTGTTAGAAAGTCAATTTGGAAAGCAGCAGCAGCTGCTGCACGACGATCCTGGTTAATAATAAATGTACGGCTGCTACTGTCTCGGCATGTGGAAAAACATATTCACAGTTTCTAAATAGTATAAAACCTGGCTATGTTTTTTTTTTTCTTAACTTTTAGTTGCAGGCTGGTGAACTTGGCTTCTACGCCAAAACTAAATCTAATGAGGTCCAAAAGACAGATTTCATAAGTCTGACCAATTTTAGAGGGGAAAATGCCTGAGCAGACCATGTGCATATTTTTAAATGGTCTTTCTACGAAAAAAGGAGGTGAGGGAGGGCTGGTTCTTAAATATTAACATGATATTGAAAGCTTACAGTGCAGTGACACACAGGAATATCGGGAGTGTATTCAGAGGTGGTAATGAGACAGGTAATTTAGGAAACAAATGATTATTGACCGTTTCTTTTTCTCAAATTCCAGATTCATCTCTATAAAAGGATATCCACATACAATATGAAAATAGCACAGCTTGGCTCTTTCTTCTGCATTTCTTTTATATTCAGTGTCACGATCTCTAGTCACCGCACACAAATGCTTAACCACTAACTAAACTAAACCTCTGTTTTACAGCATTCTTCGAAAAAACGTTCGGAATCAGGTCAATTGTTCTTTATTCTTACAGTTAGCGGTTCTCTCAATCACCACCCCAACCAACTATTCCAGAAAAAGTCAATTAAATAACAGGTCTATATCAAATAGCTTACCTGAAGAAAAAAAAAAAAAAAAAAACAGTTCTTGGGGCGAGCAGAAGAAAAGCAATGTGAACTCCTAGTAACAACCGCAAAACCGGTGTGGCTCTCTAACGATCTCCGTGCAATCTGTGAGTGCCCCAATAAAATAGAGGGATCCAGTACAGGTGAAATCTCCAAATATCAGCAAAAAGAAAGGAAATACCTGTTGCTGGACCCTCTACTTATTGGGGAAAACAAAAAAAAATTAAGATGGGGGTGGAGGCGTTATGCAAGTGGTGGCTTGGATTGCAAGAATCCGATTGGCTGCCACCACTTGCTTTATCAACAACTTTTTAAGAAGATTTCCTAATAAAAGTTTAATGTAGCCTTAATGTAAAAACATGCTGAATCGTAACTATATAAGGTAAATTAGTGTTTTACATTAAGCTCAACTACAAATCTCCACTACAGTTTCTCACGCTGCTGGAAGGCACACGAGGGTAACAGCTTGCAAACTGTATCATCTCATGGCACACTCCGACACTCTGATGTAAGCACAGAGGCGCCATGAGAAGGTTCTCTGGGTTAATGAGTTAAACTTGCTTTTACATTCCTCTTTAAAATTGTCCAATTTGCTTTCTAATGTATCTATCTTTACAGATAACTCACTGATGTTACTTAGTATAGCCTGCATATCCTTTTTCATAGTACTGTCCTGTACACTACTGTGCCGAGTGTGGCTCATTATGAGATAATTGGTTCTTTCTAGTTTTCTTGACAGGAAAAAGCAATTAAAACAACTTCAAATTTGTTATTTTGGAGTAACTCTTTCAGGAGATATTCATCTATAAACATTAAGTTTTGAAATATTTTATTTGAGGTTTTTAGTAAAAGTCCTGTCAGACATGTTAAAATGAAGCAGAGCTAAAACACAGTGCTATTAACTGGACACCATCTTGAACATGTCCCCCTATTGCTTTTTCTTTGAGTTTTGTTTCTTGTTGGAATTTCAGTAGAACTGTTTATTGAGACACCTGAGCTGCTTGTGTCACTGACCAGAGATGACTAGCATCTCTGACAGCAGACTACAGTTAACCCTTTCTTGTTGATTGGAAAACAGACGGCAGCACTCAGCATTGCCAATGCTTGATTCCAGTTTGTCTGCTTAACCATACGATCCATTTTGTCCATATGACTTATTACAGCCTAAATTTGACAGTGGGATGTTTCATGCACAGAGTATTTTGAGATTACTCATTACCACTAAAGAATGTGATATTTGGTAATAGTGGATATTTTTATACTATGCTGTCTTTTTTGCTATTTTTTAATCAGCAATAGGTTGTCCCAAGTCTTGTGTGAAGGTCATTTATAAATGTAACAATTGCAAAAGTACTGCTGAATCTCTTATTTTTGATATTACATTGTTATTTTAGTCTAAGTTATGATTTGGCTAGACACTTAATTGAAAGTTCGATGGAAATGAAGAGCTACTGGTTCCTTTGGACTTGGCAGTTTTAATTTTGAACAGGAAATTGACTTTTCTGGTAGCTGGTTTGCCAGCTTTTAATACATTTAATTTACGTTTCCAGTGCTCTTCTGTGCTGCTGCTTGCTTGCTTAAGGTATTTGTAATCTAGCTAATAATCTTCACAAAGCTACCAAAGAAGCCTGCACAGTACAACACACACACAATGCCATGCTCATATGCTCTGCATTAAGTCTACCACTACTCCACAAAATGACCCAGGACTCCTTTTCCTCAGTTGAGGCCTAACTAGATGACTATCAACTACTTTAAATGCTTAAAAAAGAATCATTTATTTACCCAAATCTCTGTCAGCACAGAAACAATCATTCAATGTCACATCATCAAATAGTACCGCAATTGAAACACCTCTCCACATCATCAAATAGTACCGCAATTGAAACACTTCTCAAATGTACAGATTTTCACAGAATGTCAGATTTTTGTCTCAAATTTTTGGTCCGTTTTTCATAAAATTGTGGTTTTCTGACAAACTACTGGCAAATCATTAAAGATTCAAGTTAAAAAATAATGAAATATATTTGAGTTTCAAACTTCAAACCCTTCAGAAAACTCTAGCCAATTTAGTCTATTAACTTTCTAAGTTTGTAAGAGCAATATTTAAAAAATTGTCCCTATTTTTTGGTCTGTTTTCCCACTTTTATTCATGGATTTGTCCAGATTTCCTTCTCTAAGAGGTTGAGAGGTATGTTTCCAACACAAAGCTGCTTGGTGTCTGAATCAATTAGAACTTAAAATATGATCAACACACCACTCAAGCCATCAAGAAAACCTCACCAAAAATTGGGCTTCCTCTACAGAAACAAAGCCTTTCTCACAGGTTCCTATTAAATGATCGAAAACACATTCTTTTGAATGCGTCTTGATCAAACTTGAAAGCACGAGAAGGCAAAATAGTGAAACAGCATATAAACAAATCCTTTCCCTGGGATAGAAATTGCTTGGCCGCCTCAGTTACTTTGCCGTTTTCGTGACTGTAGTGTGATCTTGAAGTTGTTATATTTAAGTAGGGGGGTGAAGCCCCCACTTTATGTAATGTTTAAAATTTTTTTTTTGTTGAACAGCGATTTTTTTCCCTTGGGAAAAAATTGCTGTTCTAAGCGTTCGAGATTGTAAGCTTTCACTTACATGGGTTCAATAAACTGTTTGCTTTTTTAAGCATTCAATGATTTAACATAGATCCTTTCTCACAGACTACTCTAGGAAATTTTTAGCAACATATTTTCTTCCTTCACTTCTCTATGCAGCACCCATCCTAAGTAAACTTTACTCCACCTTAAAAAATAAACTAGAGGTTTGTTACAATAAAATAGTCAAGTTTGCATCCAACTTAAACTGCTCACACCACTGCCTAGCACTGAAGCACCACCACTACGTTGAACTACTTAATTACCTTAACTACTCCCAACTGCTTAAAGTCCAGAAAATAATACAGAAACACAACACCTACCCATCACTATAAAACATCCTCAAACATTACTTTCCTCATAGGAATCTCTGCTCAAAGAACAAATATCTCCTGACCAGGACCAAGTCTCATAAAAGTGCAGGAGACTCACTTTACTCAACCCGTTTTGGTAGGCAACAGAAAGTCCATCCCACGCATCCTAAAACAAGACATTGCCACATGTTTCAAACACAAGCTACAAGACCACCAAACTTCGTCATGGCTATGCTCATGCTCCCATCCTGACTAAACCCACCTTTCTGTTTCTCTTTGCCAGTCTCTCTATCAATCACCTTGACTCTTTCACCTTTTTTATGCATGTGTCTCTCTCTCTCTTTCATCCTCACTACTGCTCCTTCAACTAACATATACCCTTAAAATCCTCTCCTACTAATACCCTCTCCTTATCCACCTCATCATCTTACCTATCTGCTATCTCAATCTCTCCACTATCACAACTTTTTTGTTTTTTCTTGATTATTTCTACTTATACCCTTCCACCTCCTCTTCCTTTTTCAGTTCCTGCCTTAGTGACATTCTACCTCATTAATGTCAATATACATATACTGAACCTATGTGCATTATCATTGCTCTTGCATCTCCAGCTACTGCATGTTAACATGCCTTTGACCTGTGTAAAATAATATAAATTCTAAAGTATATGACAAATGTCTTTACCATGTGCCAATACTACCTGCAAAGTAATGCTTATAATGTTTAATTTTTACTGTTGTTCATTGTAAGCACTTATTTTATACGGAGGTTTTCTTCCCGGGCCTCCGCTGAAAATGGTAACTACTAATAAAGAACAGCCATTCAAACTATGTAATAAGCACTTTGTTTTATAACGGGATGATATGCTCACTGCTTTGCTTACTAAATAATTTAGAGCTTAAGCTTTTTTTGAGATAGAATTGAAGCTGAAAGTATAATAATGACGAATTTGTATAGCAATTTTGAAATTTGTGTTTACGAGCTAAAAATACAGGTTTCTTTTCAATGCAAACTCTACTATACTGGTTCAGTAAAACCCTATATATAGTATTTTGATAAGTACCATAGGGTCCTTTTGTATTCGTCATTTGGCACAGCTCAGGCATAAGGAGTTTTGACTTAATGTTTCACCCAGAGGATTGTACCAAAAGACTGTGGCATTATTGTATTGTAGTACTCCATGTGGTCAAACTGTGCAAAAGTGGGCGTGGCCTGTGTGACTGGGGGAAAAAAGGTAAAAAGTAAAAATTAAAAAAGTCTGAATTTTTATCAACTTTTTACTGCTACTCATATTTTCAGTTATACATATACAGTAAACATATACATTTTTTTTTACATTTGCTGAGGTTGCAACTAATAGCAAGTTGCTGAAGAAATGATACATTTTAGTTTTTACAGCTTAAATGTTTCACGGAGATGCCGTTACTGAAAAGGTCTAGATAATTTTTCTTTGTGTACTGGATATGTTTCTGTGAGTTCTCTTGTACATGGTGAAGTGCCTTATCTTGTGTGCCATATAGAGTCGAAAAAATACTGAATTGCAGATAGTTGGGTACGTTGAAGCCCCCACCATAATCTCTCAGTGCAAAATATCCTTTTTGTTTTACCACAATTCTTTAGTTACCCATATCCGTATATTACAGGAAAGCACATTAACTTCCTAATTCAGTAAGTAAATACTTATAAATCTACACTTTCGTTGTCTACTTTTGGTTTTCAAAAGAAAAATGTATTGGATATTAGGCGAGTTTTGGGCGGGCCTTCCTAGTGCGCATTTGTGTGGGGTATTATGATACAGTAACATCAAGACTGCAGCATGATTTAATGTTTTAGAAAAACACCAGCAGCAAAAGACTGCAGCATCACTCTATGCCTCATTACAGTGTTAATACTAGAAGGCAAATCATAGGACAACATTCTGATCTTACAGGCATCAAAGGTGGCTTGTGCTATTTACAAAGTGCAAATGACTGAAAGGAAGTTAATGGATGCTTCCAACATTTTTATCAATTGTATGTGTGTTGTGTCCATACTTGTTTAATCAGGTAAATTTCTTTATAAAAATGTAAGGAAGCTCTGGGAAAACAAAGTGTTGGTTTTATTCTTGTTACAAATTAATAATAATAATCCCAGGAAATCATTAAAGGGACTATTATGAGCCATACTGCTCACGCTTAAAAGGCCCTGTACTCACAATGTGGTATTTTGCAATTCAGAGATATGTTAGTCGCAGTGAGAAAAGACCAAATTATCAGGTAATTTGTATGTCTCTCAATCACAGTTATCACTGCAACACGCAGATCACTTTCAGCCACAGTCCCTCTAACTGTCCTTAACTAGTCTGCCATCTTGTGGTTCCCCGATCCCTATAACTGCTGAAGTGCCATTATGGTATGTGCCTAGCTGCCCTGGTGTCTGAGGTTTCCTCCACTCAGATTCCTATACTATTGTTGGTGCAGTTACGGCATTTAGAGTAATCCCTCGTGTCTAGTGTTTCCCTCCATCCGGCCAATTTTAGTGCTGCTGTCAGTCCTGTTATGACACTTAAGGCTCCCTTCACCCCCCACATCCCCATAATTGCATTGTGTTCACTACCACAAGGTGGTGGGGCCATCCATGCCGATTTATATACCGAATAATTTCCTGAATCCCATGGTGTGCAGATGCCTTCGTGGAGGCAGTTCCAAGAGGGAGACAGCACATGGCTAATTAGCATATACCTCTCTCTTGGATTGCCTCATCAGCATTCAGCACAGCTTTGGAGCCTGCCCTAAGCAGTGCTGTACATCTTCATGTTAGAGCTATTGCTTTGTAAGATTTCTATGAAAAATTGCTTACAGTAATAAGTACATTATTATTTAAAAAAAAACTCCCTTGGTCTTACTCTGAAATAGGGGAGATTTGAGGGCATTTTGAAAGGAAAAATAAAAATGTTTGGGTGACAAAAACAACAGTGAGAATATGGTGGCATTCAGAAAACATGTTGAAAGGGAAGGGGATCATTATGTATATTACGATAAATGTGTTTACTCTTCAGAACATATGGACTAGCCAAAAGGAGTGGCAATCTTGAATAATAGGAATTGTGGCAAAGACATTTATAACAGCTCTGCATTTTACTATAGACTAAGAATATTATTTATCTTAAGAACTGTGATGTAGTTTGCTTTTTCTGGCACTTATGTATTTACTGTACTTTTGTGACACATCTTTTTTGAGACCTAAATGTTTTAAATTAAGATTTTAATATCCTGGTTAGCTTATCAACAGCACTGGTATCCAACATCTGCCAGCCATTACGTCAGGCACATAACATCAGAGCAGTAGATACCTTCATTGACTGACCGACTCCAGAATTATTCACTGAAAAGAAAGTAAAACAAACCACCTTAAAGAGGAATTAAGTAAAACATATAGCTACAGTTCTGGAAAAAGCAAAATTTATATTCATGACAGGACTGACTGACCACCCTAGTCCAGATCAGCATGATACAAAGAACAGTGTCTGCCACCCATGCCAGCATATAGCAGCAGAAAGAGAAGAGCACAATGCATAAGTACAGTGATGATCACGCCTTACTTATACACCTTACCACAAACAACTTTCAAAGGCAGTTAAGGCAACACTGCAACAAGCTTTTGCTTAGTTTCCTCTACAAGCCTTTAAGCCACACAACAGGGAAACTAAGGATGCAGATTTATTTCAACAACCATTCCAGTGTCAAAATGCATCAATACTGGGACTGGCCCCATGGTGCAGAGTAACAATCCCTTGACTGCACCAACAGATGACAAGTACCTGACTGGCAGCTAACTGGGGGGACTGAGGGGAAAATGGAAGTGAGCAGCCAACATTGGCTTGCCCATCCTGAGAGGGACCGAGGTAGCTTGGTTCTTTGCAGTGGCAACACATGCAGTAATGCAGGTATAGTGCTGCATCACAAAGAGCTTAGTGTGTCCATGCTGCAAGAGGTGTGCCTCTTGGAAAGCGCTGCTCACATGCAGAAGCATACATGCACTTCCCCAGGTAGCTAGAGGAGCTTGCAGGCTGCCAAGGGGATGGGGTAGGACAGTGCACAGGATGTGCAGACTGGCCCCTCGCTAACACCTGACTTGACCTCCACTGGGGAATGAATGAGCCAGAGGGCGCTTGCCCAGACAGAGGAACAAATTGGTTAATTGGGTGCAGAAAGGGAACCCACTGGGCCAGTCTTACTGAACAAAAAAAAAAAAAGGCGCACCAATACTGCAACAACATACAAAGATCACACAAAAGAAGGCAAAAATTCAAATGGAAAGGAGAGAGGAACATTGCAAAAAGATATAAAAAGGATTAAATCATATACGATCACCTAACACAAAGCACCAATGACATTTTGAAATTTCACAAACGTAGCTAAGCTTCTTGTGGAAGCTTAAACACTTAGCTTTTAAAACAGATACTATATATGACAAAGTACACCAAACATACTCAAAACAATTCTTAGTCATCTGATAGAATGCCAGATAACAAGGTCACCATTAACATCCACTGGATGACAGCTTTAGGAAGCCTTCATTTGCCTAAAAAAATCAATTAAACTTATAATGCTCAATTAAAGTTGAGTGTCTCAGTTTAGGGCACTCATTTCTTTCTTGCTGAATGCACCAGAACAGATTCTTCAAAACATTTGCCCAGACAGTCATAATCTGACTTGAAAAAGTTTATTTTCTTACACATCTATTTTATTTTTCAAGAGAAATAAATAGTTGGAGGTCTTCCTAAAATCTTTTATGATCAATTCAGAAAGCAGTCTCTTTGGATACAACAGAAAAAGCATAAGCAAAACTTTTGCTTCAAAGTAATGTCTGACGTTCCTATAGGCAGAAAAGAATGAATAAAACAATAGGTTGCATTAGCCTAATGGAAAAACCAAGGACAGTTTGAAACACGAAGGTGTAGAACTCCAAAACTCTGACTGTGGTAACTGCTGAAAGAAGAATTGGCTTATTGGAAAAAAAATTCACGGCAAAAGGACAGACAGGTTCAAAAATGAGGCTAAGTAATTATTTCCAAAACAAAGACTCTAGTCAAAAGGATTAGGGATGTATTTTCAAAAAAATACCTGGATTATGCAATACAAACCTAAGATGGGCTCCCGGAGGGCAAAACAATGCACCTTAATTGGAATAAGCAAAGTAAGAGATATGTATTAAAGAGAATGAGAGATACCCACCTGCTGTCCCAGAAGGAAAAACACTTCCACTCTGTTAACATGATAATCTTTTGGCAGTTCATTTCTTTGTTTCTTGCAGGACACTAACAACCAATAGTGAAATAAGAATCTTTAATAGGAATAAGAATCACAGCTTTCATACTGTAAAATGAAGAGGCAGCAATGCACAGCACCCATCTCTACTCATCCTGTGTCGGATCTGTTTTTTTTTTTGTTTGTGGTGGGGGAGGGGGACTTCTCATTCTTTAGAACAAGTGAAAACTACAGCTGCCTTATAAATGAAGGGAAATCAGAATTTCTTGCTTTTAGAAAAACTCTCTGAATCACAAGTAAAGCAGTTAGTATTACAGCACCCCAACAGACTTTCTCAAAGTATTTTGCTGTCTTGTCCAAAACACAAGAGTCCGCACAATGTTTAAGGATACAAACAGATGAAAACTTCTGGATAGGGCACCTACTGATTTTTTTTTTTTTTTAGACAGAATAGTGTTAGTCAATTTATCAGAATGTTTTTTTTCTTCTGGGAGATGAATGGCCACAGGGTGAAGGTCCAGAGGTAGACCTAACTCTCAAAGCTCCATGCAAAATTGTACCGCCTTGCACAGTCTTGTTCATATACCAAAGTAAGTCTGTATTATGTATCAACTAGATAACTTCTGATAACTTCCACCCCTAGGAAATGAAAATCATGAAATATCACCCATTATGAAGTAGTTCAGGAAAATAGTATAGACATTAGCATTATTTCTAGCTTGAAAGATGTCATGAATACAGGTGTTGAAAATGACAATTACAACTATAATAATGAGGTAAGGGAAAATAATATTATTAGAGAAAATGCCAAAAATAGTTATGAAGGTTTTTCTATATATAACTTTAGTAATTACATTCTTGATAAGCATCATTTTAGTCTATTTAGTAAAGGACTAAAATATATTCCATCGAAAAAAGGAGACATAGCTAACACTATTATAGATAATTTTAGCCTCTAGAGTAGGGTTTGCTAATCAAAAAGAGAATATAGAGAATAAAGAAAGTAGGGAATTGAACAAGAAATCAACATACAACCCCCCTCTATTACCACAAATTAAGAATTTGGAGATGAAAATGGAAAATGAAATAAGGAAGAAAAGTGATAGAAAAGGGAATTGCTATCACCACAATTTAACAAGGGAAGAAAATAAATTACTTAAAGAAATTGCTGATGATAAAACAGTAAGAATTATGAAACCTGACAAAGGGGGTGGGCTAGTAATTATGGATAAAATCCTATATGAGGCAAAAATGAATACTATTTTAAATAATGAAGAGATTTATTGTGTAGCCTCAAAGCAGGAGGTCGAGATGGCACACAAAAAAATAGACATATTAATTGATGATTTGCACTTAGAGAAAGTTATCGATATTAAAACTGTTAACTATTTGAAGGTGAAAAAATCAAGGGTAGCAACTATTTCCGGCATACCCAAAATACATAAAAACCAGGAGGATCCCCCTTTAAGACCTATTGTGTCAGCGACTGGAGCAATGACAGTTCCCTTAGCTATGACACAAAAGGAAAACACATCTGGATTAAAAGAAGTGTTATATTGAAGGACTCCTGGGATTTTTAAGAGAAATAAAATATTTAGGGAAGAAATTATTTTCATAACTATAGATATAGTTGAGTTGTTCACTTGTATTCCACACAATGAAGGGATGAAACTATTTGAAGAAAGTATATTTTTAGATAGGAATATGACTCAAGAGGAAAAAATAGCTACTGTCAGTTTTATGGATGTAATTTTGAAAACAACTACCTAATTTTTAATGGGGAATACTTTAAACAAAAATCTGGAGTTTCAATGGGAGCAGCCCCACATATGCAAACTTAGTTCTCTCGAGATGGGAAGAGAAATACATAATAAATTCCAAATATAAAGATAAATGGATATTATACCATAGATATTTGGATGACATGGTTATGTTCTGGGTAGGAAACAATAATGATTTTTTGAATTTATGAATTATTTAAACACTACTACTAGTTTCTTGAAATTTACCTATACAATAAACAAAGAAATTTTAAATTATTTAGATGTAGAGATATACAAGCATAAAGGTAATCTAACTAAAGTCTACAGAAAACCTACCTATGTAAACTCTTTTTTACACTTTGGAAGTGCACACCCCTTTCACAACAAGAAAAATATTATTAAAGGGCAATTCGTGAGGGGGTGTAGGATGACGAGTAGGCAAGAAGATTTCCATGATGAGTGTGAAAGACTAGAAAATATGTTTTTGGAAAAAGGGTACCCCATAGAATTTATAAGTAATATAAGGAATGAAGTAGTGTTAGGTAGAAGTGGAAGATTTCAACCCATTAAAGGTATAGCCATTAATACAACAGGTGTCCCAGAAAATGAGGGAACTTTTAATTTTGAAAGTTTGAATGAGGAAGGTAGAAATTACCAAAGGAGATTTATATTAGAGTATAATGCTCATAATAAGAATATGAGAGAAATACTTAACAGAGAATGGAAAACTTTTTTGACATATACTGACATTGAGGAAGTTAAAATGATAACTCCTAAAATTGTTTATAAAAATTCACCTAATATTAGGAACATATTAGAAAGAACAGGGAAAGCCATGAGAACAAATATGGGGGTAACAGTTGGAACTTTTAAGTGTGGTAGATGCCCACAGTGCACATTTATAATTAATAAAAGTGAAATTTATTTAGAGAGTAGAAATAAATTAATAAAAAGTTCTAGTTACTACAATTGTGAAACCCAAAGAGTGGTATACCTGGCGACCTGCCAAAAGTGTCAATCCTATTATATTGGAAAGACAGAGAGGCCACTAAAAAAGAGGGTCTATGAGCACACTTACGATATCAAAAGAGAAAGAGAAACAAATGCACTGTATAAACATACTAAAAACTGTTTAGGTGCAACTTTTTTGTTCTTTGTATTAGAACAAATTCAAATTGACCCTAGAGGAGGGCCATGGGAAGACATACTAGAAAGTAGAGAATTATGGTGGCAGGTGCACTTGGATGCTAGTAGAAGTCCAGGACTAAATGATTTTATATCAATAGGAGCTATATTGAGATTAAAATCAAACAAAATATAAATATTATTAGCACTATTTGGACTTGACACTAGAGGGTGGTATTTTGTATATTTTATATACTTTATATACTTTACATATTATAAATTCCACACATTTTAAATACTTTTCCCCTTGTGTCTCTCTTGTGTTTTTTACTTTGACAAGTTTTACATGTAATTATTTAGGTAGAATTTAATAAATCAAATAAGTAGTGTGTACAGGGTGCCCTGAAAGCTTACGTTTGCATTTTTAACCATTTTTAACCATAATTAATTATTTAGGGTATTATATGTGGTATATTTTATTGGTTTTTTATCTTATGATGTGTATATATATGTATATTTATAAATACATAATATATTTAAGTTATATATATTTTTATATTTATACATTTATTATGATTAAATTTTGCACATTCAAGTTTGCACATTTAGATAGACCATCTATACATATTTTTGATGCGTTTTTAACTATTTGTTTTTATTCATGTGTTTTTATTTACGTATTTTGATTTATGTACATATATTGTATTCTACTTCCACTTACATATTATATCAATTTTTTAAGCTTTTAGAGCAGCGGGTTTTATATGAAGCTTGATTATAAATAATATAGTTACATGGACGTTCGTCTTTGAACGGAGATCAATTCTTCATAGCTGATTTTGCACATTTAGATAGATTATGTAGTGTATATTTTTGTGTTTCAATATTTCAAAGTGTTTTTTAATATCTTAATAATTTATTAGACATATGTATGTATTGAATTTAACACATCTCTCATTTTTATGAACATCTTGAGTGTTCCTATTTGGATGTCCGAAAGGAGCTTAATGTATAGGTGTTTCTGAATAATGAACACTCATGAATATTTATGAGTATGTAAAGCTGATTGGATTTTTAAAAGTTGAGAACAAATATTATTGGTACCGTATTTAAATGTTTTCTTTGCACAACTTCCACACATCTGATGAAGTCTCACTTAGTTGAGTGAAGTTATTGATTTGAATTTTGTTCTAATAAAAGTGGAATCATCCATTTGCTACTTTGGACTTTCTTGATTTGGTTTGTTTGGTCTGTTTTTACACCACTTGAACTTCTGAGTAAAACCAATATTTTCAAGGTTTTGTTTACCAAGTTCACAGCCAATATTTCTAATACTGAGATACAGATGCACCTGAAATGGATATAAAGCTCCTCGAACCACATGGGTGCTCCTCAGCCAACACAACATCCACTGTCAAAGCCTGAGACAGGAAAGGATGAAAAATAACAGTTCTGGTGAGGTGTTTCAGGCTCTAACTTCATCCCTCAGCTCCTATAATACTCTGAACCTCTCTGCTTCTCCAGATCTCAAAGGTACACTGGAATAGTAACCATACAAGGGTACTCTACAAAAAAATGGATATGATAAACCACTCAAACCCTTCCACTTCTGCAGACCTTACTATAAGTATCCCCTCAGTCACAGATGGGGAGATTGTGGGTGGGTATGATGAAGTGGATAGACAAGGATCACTATTATCCGTTTTTACAGTCAAGTATTTATTTTTCACATTTGCTATGATTCAGTCCATCCACTTCAACTCTAGGATAGACAAGACAAGACACGTCTGATGACAAGAAACCAGAAGGCCAACATAAACATGGTGACTGCATCCATTTTATAGCATCTTGCAAAAAAGTGCTGATAAGTCCATGTGACAGTAGCAAACATCAAATGAAACATTTTTAAAGAAAGCTGTAGTAGTAGTCACTGCTCTTTTAGAGTGACCTTTGTGTTTAAGAGACAAACATTTAATTATATTTTTTCATAGCAAAACGTAAGAAGATATGGGAGCCACTGAAACAGGATGACTTTAAACATCTTTTTCAATTTTTTTGATTGCAGAGGAAATAAAAAAAAAATGGTCAATTTTTTCTAGCATCTTTAGTTCTGTCCAAATAAAGCAGGACTGATGATGTAAATCTAAGCAATGTACCACACACTACCCATGGTTATAATAATGGAGACAATACAGGCAAGCTTACCGACTAATTTAAACTGGATTCTACAGCTACTTTAGGTATACAGGATGGGTTAGTCCATACTGACATCCACTTTATGGCAGATGAGGCTTAAAAGGCAAGTCCTGCTCCTCTGACAATATTTTAGCCAAAGATGGAGCTACCAAATAGTGTTTTCAGTTTCACAAACTTTAATTTGCTGTAGATGTTCCAGATATGGTCTCTATGAAGACTTTTGGGGTTTTTCATTCTGTCTGTTTTCAGCAAACTCGATCTGAGGTCACTAGGAAAGAAGCACTGTGGGTAGGGGTTGGGCTTGAGAGTTTCTGGCTTTCGCAAGCAATAGTAATGGTCAAGTCGGTTCCGAAGCTCAAAAGGTGTTACAATGATTTTTTTTCAAGCACATAGTTAAGATCCTAAGGTGGAATTGTTTCTTTTAGAGGGGATTTCAGTAAAAAGGGACCTATCAAAAGGCCTTACAGACTTTTCAATGAAGCTAAGATTGTGTGATTCAGTTCCAAAGCAAGTTAGATATCACTATTAGATATACTTTAACAGAAGAAAAAAAACAACCAACTACCTCTTGCAAAAACATTGTGATAAATATTTCCACACTGCTGAAACTAGAACAGGTGAAGTGTCAGGATTTCAAAAATCCTGGACAGGCAACTCAGATCATCAATGCAACTGGAGAAATGTTGGGTGAAGGTCTTAGTGAGACTTGTCAGATGTGTGGGTTAGCAGACTCCTTGTATTGTTTCAGGCAGACGAGCTTTTCTGATAAGTAAGGACACAAGAAGAGCAAGACTTGGTGGCAAAAATGGGACTATGAGTATGGCCCTGATCTTGCTTCAGGAATTTTGGAATAAGACAAAAAAGGAGAGAAGATGTAAAGAAGACTTGACAGCCAAAAGTACAGTTGTGTACCTACCATAAATGTAGATGTTCGAGTGTATTCACTGTTGCAGTCATTACAATTGGGTTATCCTGCTGGCAGGCTACTCGCAGTTGGCCTGAATTCCAAACTCTAGGTCCGGCGTCTTCAGTTTTTTTTGCCCCAGATGTCAGGTGTCCCCAAAAAGGTTAGGCTAAAAATATGTCAATAAGCATACATTCACTAAGTAACAAGTTTCCTTCTTCTACAAGCATACATATGGTTGTATAGAAATAGAGAAGTACAGATAAGGTCCAGTAAGATAAGGGGGATGGTGGTGGGTAACCTGGACTGCAACAGTGAATACACTCAAACATCTACATTTATGGTAGGTACACAACTGTACTATGTTCACAGTGTTTCACTGTTGCAGTCATTACAATTGGGTTGAATCCCAAAGCTAAGGTTGGGTGGCTGGAACTAAATAGAATTAGGAGCGGCTACGAGGCCCTGCAGAACTGCAGTAGCAAAGCCTGCCCTGGATTTGGAGTAGAGAGGTAAGTGGTAGTGTTTTGTAAAGTATGCACTGAACTCCAGGTTGCAGCCTCTAATATGCCTTTGGTTGGTACTCCTCTGAGGAAGGCTGCTGCTCTGGTTGAATGTGGCCTAATGCCCTTAGGTACAGATTTGCCATGTTGAGAATAGCATAGACGAATGCAGTGACCTATCCACTCAGAAATAGTCTGCTTTGAGATAGCCTTTCCTTGTAATCCTGCAGCATTATGCTACCAGTAATTGCTCCGTCTTTCTGAAAGCTTTGGTTCTGTCCAAGTAGAAGTGTAGCTGTCTGTGTATGTCCAAAGAATGCAGAAGTTTCTCACCCTTATTCTGTGGGTTTGGATAAAAGGTAGGCAAATGAATAGTCTGGTTGAGGGCCACACTGGACACTACCTTAGGCATAAAAGTGGGGTTTATCCTTAGAGAAACCCTATCTGGATGGAAAATGATAAAAGGTTCCACAGCCATGAGTGCCTGTAGCTCTGAGACTCATCTTGCAGAGGTTATTGCTAGGAGCAGAGCTGTTTTCCATGATAAAAATTTTATATCAGCTGTAGCGGCTGGCTCAAAAGGAGGCAGAGTGAGTTTTTCCAAGACATAACTGAGGTCCCATGCAGGCACTGGTGATCTCCTTGGAGGCCAAGTTTTTGGCTCCTCTGAGGTACGGCCTTAATAAAGGATGAGAAAAAAAGAGGTGGCTCTGTATTGTAATGAGCTGATATGGCAGAAGCATGAATCTTAATTGATGAAAAGGACAGGCCTTTGTCCAGCATCTCAGTTAAGTATTGCAAAATCTGAGGGATATTTGGTACAATCATGTCAATTCCTTGTGTCTGGTTCCAAGCACAGAATCTCTTCCATTTTTCTGCATAAGATATTTTGGTACTGGGCCTCCTGGTCTCCAAGATAACATCCATAACCACTTTAGAGAGAGGTGTGTTTTGAAGAATTACATTATCCGCCATGTTGCCAGATTTAAGGTCCTGAGTTGGCTGTGCAGGATCTGATTGTTTTGTTGGGTCAGTAAGTGAGGAATTTGAGGTAATGCCCATGCTGGGCATTGAGTCAAGTTCCTTAGGATTGGGTACCAGTGCTGGCGGGGGCAATCAGTATAATTTTTGGCTTCTCTTGTCTGACCTTTAGGAGTACCTTGGGGAGGAGAGGCAGTGGGGGAAAGGCGTATACTGTTAAGTTTTTCCAGCTGAAAGATACAGCATCCACTTTCCATGCTTGCTTGTGATAAGTCCTTGTGCAGAATCTCTGTAGCTGGCAGTTGTGAGGGGAGGCAAATAGATATATGTCCGGGCATCCCCAATTCCTTGTTATCATGTTGAAGACTTGTGGATCCAATTTCCACGCGTGGGGATCCATGAGGTTTCTGCTTAGTTCGTCTGCCAGAGTATTTATCTTTAACGGCAGGAATTGTGCTTGCAGATGTACTTGGCAAGTCAATGCTGTGTCCCACAAAGTCATGGCTAGTCTGCAGAGGGGGTAGGGATGTGTGCCTCCCTGCTTGTTTATGTGCCACATGACTGTAGTATGGTCCGTCTTCATCAGTAGTTGTCCTGGATGCAGTAGATCCTTGAAGGCTGTCAGGGCATTCGGAACAGCTAGCATCTCTTTTTGATTGATATGTAGATGCATTTAGATTGCGGACCATGAGCCCTGAACACATCTTCCTGCCATGTGGGCCCCCCAGGCGTAATCTGATGCATCTGTTGTCAATGTTTGCCTGGCTGGGGGCAGGGTGAATGGCTGCCCCTTGTTGTGGTGACAGGCCTTTGCCCACCATCAAAACTCCTGTTGTAGGCAGGGAATGAGTGTAATTATTGTTTACAGGCTGTGGCAATTTTGAGTCCAAACACTTTTTAGATACCATTGTAGTTTTCTCATATGCAGTCTTGCATATGGAATTAGCAGAATGCAGGATGCCATGAAGCCCAAAGCCTGCAGAATTTTTCTTGCAGTTAACTGGGTGTTTGTTGCCAACCTTATGGAATAAGTAGGCAGTTGCCTTTGTCTGGCGTGAGATAAGCCATCTGGGCAGTTGTATTTAAGCTTGCGCCCAGGAATATTATCTCTTGAGAGGGTACAAGTTTTGATTTCTTTTCGTTTACTGTGTACCCTAGGCATGTTAATAATCTTTTTACAAATGCCAGATGCTGTAGTAGTATGTCCTTGTTCTCTGCTTGAATAAGGCAGTCGTCCAAGTAAGGATATATTTGTAGTCCTCTTTGTCTGCAAAATGCAATTACGGGTGCCAAGCATTTTGTGAAGACCCTGGGCGCAGTAGATAAGCCAAAGGGCAGTGCAGAGAATTGGTAATGCATTGAGCCAGCTATGAATCTGAGATATCTTCTCATGATTGTCTGATTGGGACATGCAGGTAAGCCTCTTTTAGGTCTAAAGTTACAAGCCAAGCCTTCTTGCCCAGCATGGGCAGAAGCTGCTGCAAAGTCAACATTTTGAATTTTGGAATATCCAGGTATGTGTTTAGAGTAGATAGTTCCAGTATTGTGGCCTCCAGGCTTTGTCCTTTCTGGGTACCAAGAAAAGTCTTGAGTAAAATCCTTGTCCCTGCTCTTGCTGTGGTACTTGCTGAATGGCCCCCATGTCCATGAGGGATGTAACTTGTTTTTGTGCCTCTGCCCATTGATTTTTTGGCAGGTCTGGCATACCGTTTGGCCTTGGCAGGGTGTGGAAGTGGAACCTATAACCTTGTGACACTATGTTCAAGACCCATTTGTCCTGGGTGATTAGGTGCCAGATTTGAGAAAAAAGTGCTAGTTTTCCCCCTAAAGGAGCTGCCAGTAGATAAGTGCTTGGTGCTGGCAGGGGGAAGTCATTGGGACTGCTTTCTGTATGGCTGTGATTTGTCTTCTCCGCTTTTGGAGGTAGAAGCACCCCATTGTTTAGAACTGTATGAGCCTTGGGGCTGGGATCTGCCTCTAGGGTGTCTGTATCTGCCTCTTTGTGTCTTGTCTGACACTGGAAAGGACCAATTCTTTGTAGGCCAGTGTCTGCTAAATCTTGGAGGCTGTACCTGTAAGAAATCCTTGACTGTCTGCATAGATTTGGCTTTGTCCTCCATTTTCTTCAACACCTCTTCTGCTTTAACACCAAACAAGGTATCGTGCTGTAAAGGAGCATCTAGTAATTTTGCTTTAACATGATCAGGTAGATTCTGCTCCTTTAACCAAGCATGCCTCTGAATGACAGAACCCGTAACAGCGGCTCTGCAGGAGGCCTCCAAAGAATCAAAACCACACTGCAAAGTATGCTTTCCAACTTGTTCAGCTGCATGCAATAAATCCTGCATTTCTTTATTTTCTGCACATTAAGAATTTATCGACATTTTCTGTTTAAGCAGTGACATTATGTATTGCTGATATTTAAGCATATGAAACTGACAATTTAAAGCCCTTATATAGCCAAGGTAGCAGAAGTGTAAATCTTTTTACCCTATCTGTCCAGTGCCCTGGAATCAGTCAGAGGGGGTAGGGTTTTTGCAGTGGAAGCCTTGACCCCCTTGGGACCCTGAGAGATAGTTTCTGGGTTTTTAAACACAAATTTGTGGGAGTCTGGAACCCTGTAGTATCTGTCTGGCTTAACAGGAGTTGGGGGTAAGGTGTCTGGAGTCAGACTGGACTCTGAAAATACATAATCTACAATGTGTAGCACAGGTGGGATAGCAAAGGGCCTGTGCTGAGGCAGTAAAAGAAAGTCTCTGAGCCTTTTCTTAGATTCTGAATATTCTTGGCTCTCCCAGTGGAAATGCTCCCTCATGGTATGCAGTGTTTCCCCAAAAGAATAATCCTCAGGTGGAGAAGCTGAATGGACAGATTCTTCAGCATCAGAATCCTCATAAGGAGGAAGAGAGTATTGCTGATCAGAAGAGGAATCAGATGAAATGGAAACCTGATCTGAAGATTCATATTCTATCTCTTGCCATTTTGAGCATCTGTTTTTTAGGCATGGAAGCCTGTCCATAGGGCTGTTGTACTTGTTTTTTTTTTTGTCTTTAAAGCTGCTTTAGTTTTTGCCTTTGAAGCTGAAGTCGTTTTAACATATAATTGTGTAGGCCTGAAAACGCCCTCAGAAGCCGATGCCTGCTCAGTTGCTCCGGACCCATCTGAGGGAATGGTTTCCAAAGGTCCAATTCCTTGAGTTTTTGTAGGCCTGGTTGACTCCACGTGGGAATTGGTATCGGTCGGTGGCTCTAAAGTAGCGGTCATCAGGGGCTGCCAAAGTGCCTCACTGAGAACCGGCGACTGGCCTAGAAGAAGCCTCGTCGTCGGTTTTGGACTTCGGATGCCTGTCCTTTTCTTTGTGTTTTTTGTAAACTCCGGTAGTCGGCTGTTCCGACGGCATTATATACTACAGTGGTTAAATCTAGCACAAAACCGACAACTAGCAACATCGTGGTCAGGGCCAAGGTAAGGAATGCAGTAAGAATGAAAATCCTTATGAGGTATTTGCTTCCCACAAGAAATACAATTATTAACTTTTTCTGACATCGGTCTGGAGCAAGAAAAAAGTTTCCCTAATGGGGTACTTAGCTTTTAATGAAGACTTCGGATCTGAAATTCGAACTTAAAAATCTCAGGAGTCGGACGACCGGCACTTGCGAAAGTACAGTTTTGTACCTACCATAAATGTAGATGTTCGAGTGTAAACACTGCTGCAGTCATTACACTTGGGTTATCCTCCCGTCAGGCGGTTCCCCAGTCAGCCTGAGTTCCATAGTCTTGGTCCGGCATCGGTTGCTGTCGCCTCCTCCCCGACGTCAGTGCAACATGGGTATATAAGATGCAGCCGACACCATTTTCTTCAGTTTTTCTTGCCCCAGATGTCAGGTGCCCCAAAATAGGTAGGCAATTCAAATTGATAGTAAAATATACAAAAGAAAAGCAAACAACCATTTTTAGCCACCAGCAAATACTCCCCATAGGTTGTAAAGGGTAGATGACCTAGGTAGGTACCAGAAAGTAAGAGGGGAAGGAGAGAGGGTAACCTGGACTGCAGCAGTGTTTACACTCGAACATCTACATTTATGGTAGGTACAAAACTGTACTATGTTCGTGTTACACTGCTGCAGTCATTACACTTGGGTGGAATCCCAAAGCTGAGTTAAGGAGGCTGGATCTACAAGGCATTAGGGGTGGCTATAAGGCCCTGCAGGACAGCAGTGGCGAAGCCAGCTCTGGATTTGGAGTATAAAGGCAAATGGTAATGTTTAGTGAAGTTATGCACAGAACTCCATGTTGCTGCTTCCAAAATATCCTTGGTAGATACTCCTCTGAGGTAGGCAGATGAAGTGGCTGTTGCCCTGGTGGAGTGAGATCTAATGCTGCTAGGTACAAGTTTCCCATGGTGGGTATAGCAGAAACGTATACAGTGTCTTATCCATTTTGTAATAGTCTGCTTTGAAATGGCTTTTCCCTGTGCTCCTGCAGCGTATGCTACCAGTAATTGCTCAGATTTTCTGAAAGCTTTGGTTTTGTCCAAGTAGAAGCGTAACTGTCTGTGAATGTCCAAAGAATGCAGTAGTCTCTCCCCTTTGTTCTGTGGTTTTGGATAAAAAGTTGGCAAGTGAATAGTTTGGTTTAGAGCCACAATTGATACCACCTTTGGCATAAACGTAGGGTTAGTTCTTAAAGACACCCTGTCCTGGTGGAAGATGAGGAAAGGTTCCACTGCCATTAGTGCCTGTAATTTTGAAACTCTTTGTGCTGGTGTTATTGCCAGTAGCAGAGCAGTTTTCCAAGAGATGTATTTTAATTCTGCTGTGTTAGCTGGCTCAAAAGGAGGTAATGTTAATTTTTCCAAAACAAAGTTGAGGTCCCAAGTTGGTGTAGGTGCTCTATGGGGTGGTCTTATGTTTTTAGCCCCTCTGAGGTACTGTCTGAGCAAAGGATTAGAAAAAATTGGTGGATCCGTGTTGTAATGAGCAGAGACAGCTGAGGCATGGATCTTGATGCATGAAAAAGAGAGGCCCTTGTCCAGTATCTCAGTTAAGTATTGAAGTATCTGAGGAATGTTTGGGACAACAGGTCAAGGCTGTGCGCTTGGTTCCAGGCACAGAATCTCTTCCATTTATCTGAGTATGCTTTCCTGGTGCTAGGCCTTCTGGCCTCCAGAATGACATCCATAACAGCTTTGGAGAGAGGCATTGCTTGCTTGACTAAGGAATTTTCCATGCAGCTAGATTTAACGTCTTTAGCTGGCTGTAAAGTATCTGATTGTTGTGCTGTGTCAGCAACTGTGGAATTTGAGGCAAAATTCAGGGTGGTTCTTGTGCTAAGTTCTTTAAGATTGGGTACCAGTGCTGGCGTGGCCAGTCTGGTGCAATCCGGATCATCTTTGGCTCTTCCTGCCTGGCTTTTATGAGTACCTTTGGAAGGAGAGGTAAAGGAGGGAAAGCGTATACTTGTAGTTTTTTCCAGCTGAATGAGAGGGCATCCACTTTCCATGCTTGTGGATGGTAGCTCCTTGTGCAGAATTTCTGTAATTGGCAGTTCTTTGGGGAAGCAAACAGATCTATTTCCGGGCTCCACCATTTTTGTGTTATCATTCTGAATATTTGTGGGTTCATGGTATTTCTGCTTAGGTCGTCTGCAAGTGTGTTTTTCTCTCCTGGCAGGAATTGTGCTTGCAGATGAACTTGGTAGTTTAGAGCTGTGTTCCACAAGGTCATGGCTTGTCTGCAGAGGGGGTAGGAGTGTGTGCCCCCTTGCTTATGTACCACATAACTGTGTTGTCTGACTTTAGTAGTAATTGTCCTGGATGCAGCAGGTCCTTGAAAGCTATAATAGCATTTTGTACAGCTAGCATCTCTTTTTGATTGATGTGGAGATGTCTTTGCTCTGTGGGCCACTCGCCCTGGATACATTTTCCTGCCATGTATGCTCCCCAGGCGTAATCCGATGCATCTGTTGTCAGTGTTTGCCTGGCTGTGGGTTGAGTGAAAGGCTGTCCCTTGTTGAGGTGACAAGCTTGTGCCCACCAAAGAAACTCCTGTTGTAGGCAAGGAATTAGTGGTATAACTGTTTCCAAACTTTGGCAGTGTTGAGACCATACACTCTTTAGGTACTATTGTAGTTTCCTTATATGCAGTCTGGCATATGGAATTAGTAGTATGCAAGATGCCATTAAGCCCAAGGCCTGCAGAATTTTTCTTGCAGGGAGTTGGGTCTTTGTTGCCATTAAATGAAAGTATTGAGTCAGTTGTCCTTGCTTGTCTGGCATGAGATAAGCCATCTGGGCCGTTGTGTTCAAGCTGGCACCCAGGAATAGTATCTGTTGTGAGGGCACTAGTTTTGATTTGTTTTAGTTTACTGTGTACCCCAGGCAACTTAACTTTTTTACGTACGCCAGATGCTTTAGTAGAATGTCCTTGCTCTCTGCTTGAATCAGGCGGTCGTCCAGGTATGGATAAATTTGAATTCCTTTTTGCCTGCAAAACGCAATTACTGGTGCCAGGCACTTTGTGAAGACCCTGGGCGCAGTAGATAAGCCAAAGGGCAGTGCAAAGAATTGATAGTGCATTGAATCAGCTAGAAATCTGAGGTATCTTCTGCAGTTTTGTCTGATAGGGTCATGCAAGTATGCCTCTGAGGTCCAAAGTCACGAGCCAAGCTTTCTTGCCCAGCATGGGAAGAAGCTGCTGTAGTGTCAACATCTTGAATTTCGGAACATCCAGGTAAGTGTTTAGTGAAGAAAGGTCCAGAATGGGTCTCCAGGCTTTGTCCTTTCTGGGAACCAGAAAGAGTCTTGAGTAAAATCCTTGTCCTTGTTACTGTGGTGGTACCTTTTGAATAGCTCTCATGTCCATGAGTGCTGTAATTTATTTTTGAGCCTCTGCCCATTGATTTGGTGGCAGATTTGGCATTGCTTTTAGCCTTGGCAGAGTGTGAAAGTGGAACCTGTAACCTTGAGATACAATGTTGAGAACCCATTTGTCTTTGGTGATGCAATGCCAGTTGTGATAGAAAAGTGCCAGTTTTCCTCCTAAGGGGGCTGCCAAGAGAGAGCTGTTTGGCAGCTGCAGTGGAAAGTCATTGAGGCTGCTTTTTATAAGGTTGAGGCCTGTCTTCCCCTTTTTTCTGGCCTGGTGTACTCCATTGTCAAGGCCTGTAAGGGCCTTGTGCCTGACCTCTACCTCTTGGACGTCTGCATCTGCTCCTTTGAGGTCTATCTGTGACTGGAAAGGACCAATTCTTTGTTGGCCAATTTCTGCTAAAACGAGGAGGCTGAACCTGTAAGAAATCTTTCACCGTTTGCATAGATTTTGCCTTATGCTCCATCTTCTTTAATACCTCCTCTGCCTCAACTCCAAACAGCACATCCCGCTGCAAAGGTGCATCCAATAATTTGACCTTAACATGATCTGGTAATGTACGTCCTTTTAACCAAGCATGCCTTCTAATGACAGAGCCTGTAACTGCTGCTCTACAGGAGGCCTCTAAGGAATCAAACCCATATTGTAAAGTATGTTTTCCCACTTGTTCAGCTGCATGCAATAAATCCTGCATTTCTTTAAAGTTAGGAGGATCTGAATCTGGAAGCATCTTTTGTTTCAACTGAGACATCAAAAATTGCTGATATTTTAGCATGTGAATCTGGCAAATAAAGGCTCTCATTGCTAAAGTTGCAGACATATATACCTTCTTTCCCCATTTGTCTAATGCTCTGGAATCTCTTGTCAGAGGGAACTGGGTTTTTTGCTGATGAGGCCTTAATCCCTTTGGGTCCCTGAGAAATAGTTTCAGGGTCAGCAACAGGGCTTCTGTACAGAAATTTGTGAGAGTCAGGGACTCTGTAATATCTATCAGGTTTAACTGGGGCTGGGGGTAAGGAGTCAGGGTTTAAATTGGATTCAGTGTACACATCATCCACAATATCTAAAACTGGCGGGATTGCAAGGGGTCTGTGTTGAGGCAATAAAAATAAGTCTCTGAGCCTTTTCTTGGATTCTGAGTAATCCTGGCCTTCCCAATGGAAATGTTCCCTCGTGGTATGTAAGGTCTCCCCAAAGGAGTAATCCTCAGGTGGAGAGGCTGATGGAATTGATTCCTCAGCATCAGAATCCTCATAAGGGGGTAAAGAGTATCTTAGGTCTGAGGAAATGGACACCTGGTCAGAAGATTCACAGTCTGCATCCTGTCTGGGCCTTTTATCAGGAGGGGGATGGGACCCCCTGATCAGGGTGATTAGGTACTCGGCCATTTTTAGCATCTGTTTCTTAGGCATGGAAGCCTGTCCTGGAGAGAGTTGCGTCTGTTTCTTTGCTTTTAAGGGGGGCTTACACTTAGCAGACGGTTTAATGGTTAACTGAGTAGGTCTGAAAACACCCTCTGTAGCTGTGGATTGCTCAGCTACTTCGGTTCCCTCTGTAGGGTTAGGATCGGAAAGCTGAAAACCTAGTGCGTCTGAAGGCCCAGCCAGCTCCACGTGGGAGTCGGAGGCTGTCTGTGGTTCTGTGGAAGCGGTCGTCAGGGGCTGCGTAGGCGGCTCGCTGAAAACCGGAGAACCGACGACCGGCCTAGAAGAGGCCTCGCCGTCAGTTTTGGGCCTCGGATGCCTGTCCTTGTCCTTGTGCTTTTTATGCATTGCGGTCGTCAGATGTTCCGATGCCATGGTGTAATTGAATTTTCTCCCAAAATAATGTCGGGCAAAATCAAACCGACGTTTAATAGTGCGCTTGTTAAACCTAGCACAAAAGCGACAACCAGTGACATCGTGGTCAGGGCCTAGGCATGGAATACAATATGAGTGGAAATCCTTATGAGGTATTTGCTTCCCACAAGAAATACAATTATTAACTTTTACTGACATCGGACTGAGGCAAGAAAAAGTTTCCCCAATGGGGTACTTAGCATTTTTTAGAAGACTTCGGTTCTGGATTCAGAATGAAAATCTCAGGAGTCGGCCGACCGGCACTTGCAAACTGCTTCTGCTTTGGGCACCGCGCGGCAGGAAAGACTGAAGAAAATGGTGTCGGCTGCATCTTTTATACCCCTGGCACACTGACATCAGGGAGGAGGCGACAGCAACCTATGCCGGACCTAGACTTTGGAATTCAGGCCGACTGCGGATATTCTGCCAGCAGGATAACCCAATTGCAATGACTGCAACAGTGAAACACGATGAACATCTGCCTGACCAATTTAAATTGTATTCTAAAGCTACGTTAGATATAACGGATGGATTAGTCCACACTGATACCCTCTTTATGAAAAATAAGCTAAGGAAGTTAAAAGACAAGTCCTGCACCTCTGACACTCTTTTAACCCTATGAAGAAGTGAGGGAGAAAAAACTGCTTCTGCAAGTGGCATTGCCTGGGGAGGCAAATAGGTCAAATCAAAGTTTGTCTCACTAGCAGAAGACAGACTTCATCACAGAGAGATTTAGAGACTACTTGTGAGACATCAGCAAGCAGCTCAGTCTGTGCAGCAGACAGTTGACTTTTCTGAGTATGTGGGTTGCTGTTACTGGGAAGACAAGATATTGCAGTTAGTTCCTTAGCCTCCTGGCCTGTCAACACAAAGAATATGAATGTACCACACCACTGCTGTCCAACTGGACTGCAACTGCTTCCTGAGGAACAGAGTTCTGGAACACTAGCAATGTATGCTGGGCTGTTCCCATCTTCAAGACACTGATATAAAGACTAGCCTCATTCTGTACAATGTCACTTGGGCATTCTGCCGCCCCCCCACACACACACACACACACACTGTAGATACATCCATGATAACTATCACATTGGGTTGGAAGGGTGAAGAGACTACCCAGTCAAAATCTGGCAGCACACTCCAGACAGTCCCATAGGACTGGTCCAATATCTTCAACACATCATCCAAAATATTGCACTGGAAACACAGCATTTGTGCCTGGCAACTCAATGTCATTAAGGAAATAATCCTGTACACCAATACCCTTTTACAAAAATGATCCAACTCTCCAAAATCCTTGTCTGAAGGATAGACCACAGAGCTCTGACGCATAAGAGCCATTTTTAGGACCATTGCCACAACAACACATTCCACAGTCTGGCTTCTTGACCAACAGTTCTAGCCTTTGGAGGATGTGGAGAATTCTACTTCTTAGGCATAGGGGATACCAAACCTGTCTCCTTAATATCAATAAGAAATAGAATGTATACAGAGGGGACCCACACAGGAATGCAATAGGAAACATCAATAATAGGCCTCACTGCAGAACCTTTTCTGAGGCCACTCATGCTAGCTACCTTTACCGTGCATTATTAAGAGGATTTCCCTGATCTTGGGGTTATGGGCAACTGAGAAGGGAACTAACTTTTGTCAGCAAATCTATGTCCAGCTCTGGAGACTCCTATGGGATTTTCTGATGCTTCCTCTTGCATCTTCCCTTGGCCAGCCCCCTTGGTTGGGAGATAACTGTCCCACAAGTGACTTTCTGATGGTCTGTCTTGGTGATCAGAAGTTCGTTTTCAGACGGAACCCACACAGACTTGGCCCTGTGGGAGACTGCCCACAATGCTAGCACTGATGGAAGACTTCTGCAGCTGTGACTGCAGTACTGGGGCAAAGCTCAGCACTGATGCCATTGCTTCACACAAACCCAGTCGTGAAGGTCTTACATTGATCTGTACAGAAAGGGGAACTGCACTAACATCGCCACCTGGCACTGAAGGGTCTTTATGCTTTTGCCAACATTTCTGGCTCCAAGGGCTCAAAAGGCTGAGAACTCAGGACTCAGACTTTTACATCAATCAGTGTTGGCTTGGACACTGAGCTTTTAAGTCAGAGCTCCAAAGCCAAAGAAACCCTGAATGCTGAAACTGTGCATACCAAGGGCATTACCATCTATAGGGGGACATATTGGCTTTGCATCAGAATCAAGAGATAACTAGGTTATAGTCTAAATGGCGTAAGATCAAAGACCACTGAGGAGGCATTAAGAAGTCTTGGCAGGGCACTTTACCAGTATGGCCCAGCACAAGAGGGGGAAATGGGAAGAGGCCCAAGTTCATTTATGCTTGCAGGGCAGCCTGACAGAGCTCAACATTGAGGATTAAAATGACACAGAAGAAGAAACAGACCAGACAGAGGAGCCTAGAATGACATGCATATGTCAAATTCGCCTCCAGTAAGTAAGATTCATTATCACACTGATGAGAACTCTCAACTCTGGGACTGAGGAGGGATGTTAATCTATGACCTTAACCAATAATTTGGACACAGAAGAGCCACTCTCCTCCCTAAACCAGACCTTTTCAAAGGCAGGGTTATATTTTTTTTTTAAATGCGTTTCCTAGGAAAGTCCAACTGGATATACATCTCATTTTCGGTGAAGGCCGAGGGAAATAAGCTCTACAGACATAATACAATTAATAAGCTACATTATATTAACATACTAAGTACAATATAAAATAACAGTGAAATTTTACAACAGAGAAAAATCAGGACAAAAACTTAGAAACAGGACAATCTCTACAGTTATAGTTAAATCAGAACATTCAATGAAACACTGAACAAACCAAAAATAATATAATATTGCTAGAGAAAACAGATGACACACATGTAAAACAGGTGTACAACAGACTACAATAAGGTGGGTGAAAAAGAGAGTGAGATATGGTACAGTTATTACAAATGGCGTGAGAGGAGAAAAAAGAATTTAAAGTAGGTAGCAAAAGGAGAAGTGGTGGGTGATGAGGGTAATTAGAGAAGAGAGAAAGGAGGGAAAGAAATAAAAGAGTAATGTCATCCTGCAGTAAGACAAGTACAGAGCCAAGAGCTGAGAAGGAATTCCTTTCAGGATTGTTTGAATATGTGGCTACAATGCTTTGCTGTAATATCAATGGGAATGATGTTCCAGGCTTTGACCACTGAGTAGGAGTATAGGCTGAGACCTATAGATTTTTTTAGTTCATAGACTTCAAGGAGTTGTTTTTCAGATGAGCGAAGGGGGTTTGGGAGGTAATTGTTAAGAATGGTGCTAGATGCTGGAGATGATGAACATTTGTATATCATTTTATGAGCAAGAAGTTGAGTGGACCTGAGGAACTGAGATAACTCAAGGCAGTTTAAAAATCTGAGGGCAGAACAGTGATGGGAATTGTGTCTGCTTGGCTACAAATCTAGTCACCTTGTTATAGCAGAACTCAAATTTTGTTCTTAGGAAGACCTAAATATTGGCGATAATGGGTGAGGCATAAAGTAGAGAAGGAAGGTGTTATGCATTAGAGAGAGTATCTCTAGAGGAATTGCTAGGGATTCTTTTTGATCAATAGAGCATACCAAGTTTTTGCTGTGTTTTTTATACCATTTTGAATATTAAGGTCAAATTTCAGGTGATCTACTGTGATGTCAAGTAATAGTGCGTGGCTCAACTTCCATTTCAGTGTTGTTGAGAGAAGACATTTTAAAGGTTTCTTTTACATGCATTTCAGATTTGGGGGTAAATAAGAGCAATCTAGACTTTTGGGGAATTAGGAGAAAATTGGTGGTCACCAAGCCAGTTTTCAATAGAGTTTAAGGCCTTTTGAGTGATGGTTTGTAAATGAGAGACTATCAGATGAATAGTTGACAGTGGAATCATCTGCATATTGTATAAGTGCAGCTTGTTCGGAGGATGTGTGTAGATTGTTTATAAATATGTCAAAAAGAAAAGGTGAAAGTTTCTTGGCTCTCTTTCATGTCATTACTTTATTACCATTTTTATGAGCCTTATCTCCTAAGCTGCGGTGATGGTGCTGCGGTAGCATTGTCGCCTCACAATACGACGTTGTCCTGTTCAATTCTCAGCTAGAGCGTCTTCTATGTGGAGACATGCATGAATGGGCGTACCTTAGTTGAAGGTTGTGCGTCAGAGCTGGCAACTCGGCATGTAAAAATCTACTGCCAATCATTAGCGGACTGGAGTTCCGCTGTGGCGACCCCTAACCGGGAGAAGCCGAAAGACTCAACAACATGAGCCTTATCTCCTGTATCATGAGGAGTCTTGGAGGAGGTGTAAGGGACCTGGCTCTCATTATAAGAAAATTAAACCTTTAAGAATTAGTTTCTTTTCCCAATCAATTAATGTTCATTTAACAAACTTTTCACAAAGACTGCATGGTTCCACAAACACACTTCATACTTAACATTATGAATCTCAGAGGGCTGTTAATGAGCACTTATACTTATCTTAAAGGCAGCTTTTTCTATGGTTACAGAAAAACACAATCTCACCCAAACATACCACAAACTACTATGATAAGACTAACTGCAGTGATAAAATAATCTACTAACACCTGCACTGGTGCATAGAGGGATATAGCCCAGATAGGTGTTTGACAGCACAGGCAAAGAGATTTGGAAACCCGTCCTGGGGAGGAGAAGTGAGGTGTGTGTGCCCAGGCGCAATACAGCAGTTTGATCTCTTTGCTGGAGACCAAAAAAAAATGACCAAGATGTTGTGCTGAGTGTAAGCAGGCATTCTGCTGACGTACACACCTTGAAAAAGTAAAGGGTGGTTCACTGCTGAAACACAGTGCAGGACCCACCTGCCAGGTGTTACCAGTAGTATGCATGGGAATAAAATCATCCCCCAGCAGCAATGTAATGCTTCCTCATAGCCCTCAATCTCTTCACCAGGACACAGGCTTAGTATAACCTAGGGTTGGTTAAGACAAGCCCAGAAGACCTAGTGGATGAGGAGAGGAACTGGGGGCAGCTGACAGTCAGCTGGAGGGTAGCAGAAAAAAAAGCCACTAACACCTAACCTGAGTCCTAAACATAGCAGTATATACAAAATAGCACTAGAGAACAGTGGAAAGAAGGGAGGAGAACTTCACAAACTAATGTCAAATAAATGGAAATTTGCTATTGGAAATGAGAAAAAAAATATTTCTAGTGAAGAACATCTATAGATCCATATAAACCATACCAAAAATGGAGAAAGAAAATCCACAAAACAGCAATCCAAAGCAATGAAGCCTGACACTTTATACAATCAATGCCAATGCAGAATGGTAATCAGACTCTGGAAACAAAGGTGGACAGTAGGGGATTACAGGTAAAGGGCTTGAAGTTTGAGATGGTTTGCATTGTGCCGTGCTGACTTTGAGATGAAACTAGTCCTAGCAGTAGGGGATCCAGATGATCTTCATGGTGGAAAAAAAATATTTGACTGCGCATGTGCATACAACCAAAACCTTATCCACAACAAAAGATCTGTAGTCTGAATGCCGATGGTGTGTGTGTGTGTGTGTGTGTGTGTGTGTGTGTGTGTGTGTGTGTGTGTGTGTGTGTGTGTGTGTGTGTGTGTGAGAGAGAGAGAATGTGAAACCTACATAGCTGCCCTAGTGGGCATCATGCAAGACACAAACACAGGCAACTCAAAAGGTGGAATTGTGACTGGCAATGCTGCAGGAAGACAGGAGTATCATTAAGTGAAGAAAGGGATGCACAAAACCTAGTACAGAGGAGAGATATACTGGACTGTTGTTGATGGAAATATTGTAGGGTGGAGAGCCATGGTTGACTACTTGTGGCCAAGTCCCCTCATAACTAGCAGAATGGATGTACAGAGAGTGAAATAAGAATAAAGGAGGTCAGGAAAGAATCATATTTGTGTTTCAGGGACCAATCAGGTGTCTCTCTGATTCCCTGCTGCATCTTTTATTTTAATACTAAACTAGTCCTGTAATACTGGGAGGCAACCATCATTTCCATGTACTAGCTTAAAATCTTGTTTGTGGATGGCCCAGGGATAAGTCAAATGTGGTGGTGGGGGTATAAAAATGATAAAGACAAAGGGGATACCCAGTATCCCTTTTCCCTTTTGATTTCTCTCTCTGGAATAATCACAGCCCTTTCACACAGGATGTCTAACTGTTGAGTAATTGGCTTGGATAAACAGTATAATAACTCTGCTATTGTTCAAATACTAGGTAGCTCCAAGTTTTCATTCCTAGAGTACTGCACTGAGTCCAATAAAGCCAAGTATGTGCTCCAAGTTCATCAACCTTACAGGTTACTGAATAAAGCAAATTACAGTTGTGTAAGCTGATTTACTATTACAGTCGATAATCGAATAAATCACTTACGGTAACCATGTCAAAATGAAATGTATCCTACCAAGGATATCAGATGGCTGGATGTCCAGCCAATCTACAAAGCTTTGGTCACTTTCCTTGTGCAGCATACAGTTGCTATTTAGCATGAGACTACATGCCAGTATAACAGGAGTATACAGGCATGTCAAAAAGCACAGCTTTCTTGACACAGAAAAGGGAGGCTAAAGCTTAAGCATTAAAAGGAACCTTTCTTTACCTTGAAAGAACACTATGATAAATCATTGGATAGAAACTCACACAAATAATCAAGAACCAGCGGCAACCTGTCTTGAAAAGTGTCCTGAATCTCAATGGCATCAATTAAAACAGCTTTCCCACTTACATGTATATGGTTTTCTACTAACAGGCTTTTTCGACTCCATTAGTACCTGCTGCATGTCAAAGACCAAGAAAGCAAGAAGACTAACTGTTTAAATGTACAAAATGAAAGCATCCAAAGGGTCAAAAGGGAAATAAATCCACTCAGTAGTTGAAAACATATTTATTAAGCGCTTTTCATCCTGCAATGTGCTAGAACTTCATGAGATAAAATCATACAGTGTAATACTTCACTTTAAAACCAGTTTTACAATTACCATGTGTTTTTACTGAACCAATTACAACTACCTCCCTTAATTACCAGGTAAATTAACCCTTTAATGCCTATTCCTTTTCTTTAAGAATACAGCCACTGTGTACATAAAAGACATTTCCCTTATAGACATACAAATATTTTGCTAAAAAGCTAAATTGTTTAGTCAAACTTTTTAACTTTAATATACATAAAATTGAACAAATTTCATTCAACTCTGGGTGTTGGCATGCATTTGTAAGTTACTGCCATAAAAGCTCAAGTCTCGCTAGTATGAGAGTAACAGGCCCCCCTCTGTTATCTGATGTTACTTGATCAAGGGCCCTAAATTTGAACTTGTGTTCTGAATTTTCAATAATGTGCCTGGCTAATGCATTTTTTTGTTTTCTCCTACTGATACTGTAAAGATGTTTGTAAACATGCTCTTTGAGTGCACGGTCAGTTTTCCCAACATAAAATGTGGGCATTGCTGGCATTGAGCTACATAATCATTTTAGATTGCCAGTCAGATCTCCTCATTGTGTGGTATTTTCTATCCCCCACATAGTATGTTTGACCTATTTCCATGTGTTTACAGTAATTACAAATGCTACATCTAAACATACCTGGATTTCTTGAAGTCTTTGTGTTGTGTTTTTCTAACAAGTTTTTTATGTTTCTACCTCTCTTAAATATAATCTGCGGTGGCCCTGTGAGTTTATGTACAAAGGATGCATCACCCTGTAACAGGTTCCAGTTTTTGTATACTATATTTTTAAGATCAGATGCATTCAAGCTGTATGGAGTTATGAAACTGTATGTGATATGGAACCTGTCACCCCTGTTCAATTCACTACTACGTTTCACATTAGTGAATGTAAAGTCTCTTTGACCTCGATTTAAAATAGGTTTATATATTCCTGTGGCCCTTTTGTTTTGGACTTCATCCACTAGTTGCATTATTAAAGAGTCGGGGTACCCTATTCTCAAAAACATCCCTCTTAAATTTGCACATTCTGCCTGGAAATTTTTTTCTGTTGTCACCATTCTAGCCGCCCTAACCAGTTGGCCTTTAACTACCGACTGTTTCTGTTGGTAGGGGTGGCAGCTAGAAAAATTTAAAAATGTATTTGAATAGGCCTCTTTCCTAAAGATTTTTCCTATATATCTACCAGAATTTTGTCTTTCTTTAACTCGATGTGCAAATATGACATACTGTCTTGATCGTAATTGAAAGCGAACTGCAAAAAATCTGTGGTGCTGTTAAAATAGCTGACTAAATCTCTAGCTATTTTGTCATCCCCTTTAATGATGATAAAAATATCATCCAAAAATAGTGTGTAAAAATATATCAGTCCACTGATCTGTGCAGTGGCGGCTGGTGACTTCAAATCAAAGGGGGGCTCCAGGAGACAGTTGAATGGGTGGGGCCAACAGGAAGGGGTGTGACACATTGGAAAGGGGCAGAGCTAGGCTCAAAACCACAAAAACTGGGACTTTAAATCCACTGTACTGGGTGCCAAACCGTCATTATGGGAGTCCAATCAAGACAAAATGGAGTGTAGAAGAAAAAATATTTCAATGCATTGGCTACATGGCAGCTTACTTAATATCTAGATGGAGAAAAAGGTTGTGAGGCATGAGAAGATAAATTACTTTTTAAATACATCTAGAATGCCAGTCACAATCAAGTATAAAAAAAAAGCATCACTCAACTCAAACCACTTCTCCTTGCACTGCAGTTCTAATTATAATTTACATTCAGCTTTATAAAGTACCAAGTAACATGCTGACAGTAGCAATCTCTGTAATACCTCCACTTGTAAACATTTTTCTGATCCAAAAAAGACCTGCTGCCTGACAACTATCTACTTGTTTTATGGGGAAAACATGATCAAAGTAAAAAATGAACAGCAAACAAGAAACAAGCTCAAGATAAATTGCTTAAAGGATTACTGCACATATTATAGACCACACATGATAGATTGGCATTTTGTTTAGTTTATAGATAAAGCCTGCAAAGATGACTGCAAGGCTCCAACAAATGTAATGAGCTTCTGAAAATACTGTAATCCTGTCCTTTATTCCAAATACTGTCAATATGCATTTCAATACCTAAGGCTTATACGTTATCTTGTTATGTAAATATTCTCTGCATGGCAATAATAAAAAGGCGTTCAATGTTGGTCATTCTTTAAAAGTATGCTTATTAAAGCTTACTTACATCTTACAATCTCAGACAAGTTTACCTCATGGTCTTAACATTGCTAATTAAACACAGAGCAACAAGCACTGCAACAACATGCATTTTCTGAATAATAAGCATAAATCAACAGTATAAAAATATGACAGAAAACCAGAACATTCTGCAAAATCAAGGACAAGATGAAAAGCCACTGTAGTACTTGTGTCTATCTTGGATGGGGGGATACTCTGCACACTTACATTGCATAACTGTTCCTTGCCTTGCTTGGACACATCCCGCAACACTACTTGGGGGAGTGGGGCGCAACAAGTATGTCACAATTTGAAATGTCTCTGGCTGACGGTGATGGCCCTGACACATTTGTCATACCTTTCAACCTCAGAGCAATAAATCTGGACAAAGCCATCAATAGTAGTGGGACACAGGCCCAAAAATAAGGACAATTTTTAAATACTGCTCTTATAAACTTAGAAAGATAATAGAATAGTAGATCTTGCATTCATATGAAATCTGAAACTCAAATGCCGGTCTTGCATTCGTATAAATTTTCTGAAGGGCATGAAATCTGAAAATCAAATGCCTATTATTTTCCAACTTCAAATCTTTAATGATTTGCCACTAATTTGCCAGAAAACCACAATTTTATGAAAAACAGACCAAAAATGTAATGCAAACATATAAAATAGCCACACAATACAGCTGGGAAACTGTCAAAGGGACACTTTTTTAATATTAGTACTGTTAAGTTGAGCAGCTGACAAAAATAAGAAAATCTACATGCATTTCTAAAATAAAACTAATATAAAACTCAGATCATTACAATTATTTATTAATTGTAAACCCTCCACATTTTCTTCCAAAATTGCCATTTTACAGGGGGATTATTAGGGGAGAGCAACATTTTGAGCCAAAGTCAGGGACAGTTTATTAGTTTGGATATACCTAATTCTATAAATACATGCATCTCTCAACCTCTTAATGCAGGAAATCTGGACAAGGCCAAATATATTGGAGGAACATACGGACAATACTAAAAATTGCTTTTGTATAAACTTAGTTGATAGAATAACAGGTCTTGCTTTATCGTGCATTTTTCTGATGGGTATGAAGTCTGAAATTCAATGTCAGTCATTATTTAGTGACTTCATTTCTAAATGATTTGCAAGAAAAAAGAAAAATGTTATGAGGAACAAACTAAAAATAAGAAGCAAAAATCTATTCATTCTGCGAAACTGTGGGCAGTTGACAGGTATAGTTCAGCCAGGGCTGTCTGAGTTTGCCGCCCTTCCACCCTCACAAAATCATGGTTGAATGGGGTCTCCCCCCCTGTAGCCATTCCAATGTTCCATTACTTGGCTATTTCATTCCATTTACCATAAACACTGTAATGTGCATACTGCTTTACTTTTACGATGATTTGGATTTCATTTAAAACTACAAAATCATGGTTAAATGGGGTCTCCCCCCCGTAGCCATTCCAATGTTCCATTACGTGGCTATTTCATTCAATTTACCATAAACACTGTAATGTGCATACTGCTTTATTTTTACGATGATTTGGATTTCATTTAAAACTTTTATTTTACATTTTACAGCACAAACATTAAGACATCTGCTAAACAAAGCAATGCAGTCTCACAATGAAAATAGAATTAGCATTAAAACTTCTCTGGCCTTGAAACTCACATTCATTGAAACAGCATTGAAACCCACAGTCAAAGAAAATACATCTGACCAGTGGCAGATAAAGATTAACTTTGGGCTGTTTTCAAATTATAGGCCCCTTGCACAGGAAACATACATGTGATCTTTGATACGCCTTCCTAAATGTATTAAATTATACTCCTTGTATAATACAGTACAGTTGTTAGACGGCATTTTAAATTTATTGTTTTGAACATTTTTCCAGTAAACAATGAAACAAAATGCATGCACCAATGATAAAAATGCCCAGTTCAGTACATTTCCATCATAAAAGTCTACACAAACTTCTAAAGTCCACCAGTATCAGTAAATATGCATAATTTCTGCAGAAGTAAAAGTCATCTAAATAATTCCACATTAAAGAGATCTGTAACTCATGAAGAGGTTGCTGCTAGCAAACAACTTGATATTTCATTGTTTCATCTACAAATAAAGTGCCTGTTGCCCTTGAGGAATAAATTGCCCATGTTACATTAAAAAAAAATGGTAGCAATATTGCAATAGGGAATGGATAGCTAACAGGTTCATCGTTACGAGGTATCTCCGCCAAAGAGGGCATTCTCAGAACTGCAGCATCCACCCCCTTTAAAAGTACAACATAGTACAATATCAGCAATGCACCTTTATACTGTGGGAGTAGAACCCATAGCCTTCTGTATTGAAAGCAAGTACACTACCTATTGTGCTATTAACAACGCAAGCAAACTCAGCATAAGCAGCACTAAACTTCTCTTCAAGCTCTCAGCTCCTTGTAAAATCCACTCAACACTCAACTGTATCTCTCAACTTTGAAGCACAAGAAATCTGGAAAAAACAAACTTTATTGAGGGAGGACAAAAGCTCAAAAAGTAGGGACACATTTTAAACATTGCTTGTATAATCTTGGAAAGTTGCTAGAATAAAATGCTGCTTTAACCAACATGCATTTCACTGCCAAGACTTGAACCCAGGACCCTGTGCACTACAGTCAGAGCAACATACCACTATGTCAAATCAATTGTTTCTTGAAAGGCAGGTAGACTGAAACTTAAATGGCCATAATTTAGTGAATTCAGTTCTCACCGTGGCTCTCAATTTCTTAGCAAAAAACACCTAGACCAAGCCAATAATGGGGAAATACAGCTCCCAAACAACCTCTTAGCACAAAAACCTGGAGAAAAGAAAGACAATAATGGGGGAATACAGCTCCAAAAATAGGAACAAATTTCAAATAGTGATCTTATAAACAGAAAAATGGTAGAATAAAAGGTTTTGTGGTACCATGTACTTTCTGAAGAAGATGAAGTCTAAAATTCAAATGCCTGTCATCAAAAAGTAAAATATGGGGCACAAAGTTTGCAAGTGGTGGTGGGTAGGGAACCTAAGCTCTTGCTATATGCTCCCAAGGTACAGGGTTTGAGTCTGCTCTAGCTACCAGGTATATCTACCTGGGGCATTACACACACACACACACACACACACACACACACACACACACACAGACACTAAATACTAACTGATATCTGTCTGCAATGCCCATGATCTGATTTCATTTAGCATCTTGGTTAGTGGAATGCCAACAAAGAAGGGAAAGTTTGAACTACCACTGCCCAGCTCATCCTTTTTTTGGAGGGGTAAGAGAATATTCACTGCTTGCCTTTCCATGGTGAACACTATGGGGAGGAGCAGGTAGGGTTTAATTTTTAGACAGGGATGCCAGCACTCATGTTAGCACTGCATGCACAGCAATATGGCACAGGCATGATGATGACAATGATGATGAAGTGGCCCCATATATATGGCGGGAGGGAGTTAAGGCCAATCACTGAACATTCTAAGCAGTTACCTCGATGAACTGCACAAGAAAATCATGATTTCCTGTGCACCAATGATGCATTTGTAGTGCACTGGCATAAAAAGGGATGCTACTCTGCCCTAATCTAGTAGGCAGTTTTGAATTGAATGTCTAAGTGGCTCAGTTAGTAGTGCATCAATTTGTGAATCAGAAGGCTGTGGACCCTAGTCCCATGGTAGGACTGAGATCCTAACCTCCAGCCCTGGCATCTGGGTGTCACATAGAAAATGTGATATACTTGAAATAAGAAGCTAAAGCTATCAGTGGGCTGATGCTGTCCCACTGAATGTTCACATCAAAATAAAAGTACATCCAAAACATATTAACAAAGTAGTAGAGGTAAGTAAATATGTCCAAAACATGTAAAAATAAAAGTAGATTTCCCCAGAGTGCTGTATAGCAGCATCCTCCAGTAAAATCAGTGCATGCAATTTTCAAGTGGTGTGATGTCTGTGAGGGTATTATCTGTCATCTCAATTCATTCACATTCCTAGTAGTCTACGCATTATTTGAATAAAGCCCTATAAATTATATTATGTTTGCTCCCTTCAAAACTGTACATTATTCAGTTTATTGTTACATTATAGATAAACAAAGTCTTAATGCCTGCCTGTAAATGAAACGAAAGGAACATTTGGCAGCATTTCTGGTATTGTTAAATGACATAGAAATAATATAGAATCTATATGTCAAGACTTCGCAAACTCTACATAGTTAGCGGAACATTGAGCAGACGTGGAAACACACACACACTCGTCCATTGGTATATGCTGCTAAGTCTACACACCCTTTCATGGTCCGATGCTGCTAAGTCCTTCCAACACACAAGCACTTACTTGGGTCCATTGGTAGATGCTGCTAAGTCCAAAGACACCCTTCCGTGGTCCGATGCTGTTAAGTCATTGCTTAAGCTCCAAGACCGGCGAGACATCCTGCGCGAATCCCGCAAACTCCTTCCTGCGAGAGCAGGCTAACAAGCCTGCAGACGTTGCAGTCTGATCCCTTTCTAGTCTATGCAGTTGTAACTGCATAGACTTCTGGGACTTCTGGGATCGCTGATCTTAAATGCTGTCTTTCTAATCCGGACTGCTGCTGAACCAGTCCGGAGCTCTATGCATTTCTTCTGGACTGGTTCAGCAGCAGTCTGGATATCGAAAATGCAGTGAGTGCACATGCGTGAAGTTCCGGGACTTTGCGATTTTTTCATTTTATTTTCTTGTTTGTTTTTTTAGTTTTTATTTCCTTTTTTTTCTTTTACAGCTGGGGGGGGGGGGCTGCAGTCCAATAGCACATGCCGTCCCTGGATCTGAGTATTCTTTCTGATATATTCCTTTTCCCAGTATGCCATTACCAAGTTGGAAAAGCTAGCACCACATGGGAACCCATCACTACACCTGTTCTTTGTAGGTAAAACTAATTGTCGAAGGTAATATAGTTAATTAGTTAGAATAATGTCTTAACAGTTCTTCCACCAAGCTCACCTCTGTTGTTGGTGCTCCTTTTGACCGCATCATAAAAGATACCCACTCAGTCCCTTCTATATGTGGGATAGATGTGTACAGGTCTCTGATGTCTATGGTCAAAAAGTTGCATTCTTCTTTAAATTCTAAATCTTTTATAATACCCAAAAAAGACCATGAGTCTTTACAAATCTGGCTTTCTTGGCAAACGTACTTTAGTATTGCATCTGCTACGTTTGCAAATGAATAGTGATGCTGTTTCTTGCATCTACCAAGGGTCTCATGGGGGGTCCACTATGCTTTTGTGTACTTTTGGGATGCCAAACAAGAGGGGAATTCTAGGGGCTGGCATAGTTAAGAAGTTGTACATGTCAACATCTATTTTCACCTCAATGACCATGTCCATTAATGTATGCTCTAATTTGTGAGTACGCCACATTCAGTTTGTTTCTAGAAACCTTAACGTATGTTTCACTTTGTAGTGGTAAATTTCACTTTCAATTACAATCAAGACAGTATGCCATATTTGGACAGTGAATTAAAGAAAGACAAAATTCATGGTAGATATATAGGAAAAATTTTTAGGAAAGAGACCTATTCAAATACATTTTACATTTTTCTAGATAGATTTCCAGGCAGAATGTGCAAATTTAAGAGGGATGTTTTTGAGAAAAGGGTACCCCGACTCTTTAATAATGCAACCAGTGGATGAAGACCAAAACAAAAGGGCCACAGGAATATATAAACTGATTTTAAATCAAGGTCAAAGAGACTTTACATCCACTAATGTGGAATGTAGTAGTGAGACGACCAGGGATGACAGGTTCCATATCACATACAGTTTCATAACTCTATACAGCTTGAAGGCATCGGATCTTAAAAATATAATATACAAAATCTGGAACCTGATACATCCTTTGTACATAAACTCACAGGGCCACCACAGATTATATTTAAGAGAGGTAGAAATATAAAAAACTTGTTAGAAAAACACAACACAAGGATGCCCAGAAATCCAGGTATGTTTAGATGTAGCATGTGTAATTACTGTAAACACATGGAAATAGGTCAAACATACTAAGTGAGGGATATAAAATACCACAAAATGAGGAGATCTGACTGGCAATCTAAAATGATTATGTAGGTTAATGCAACAATGCCCAGCATTTTATGTTGGGAAAACTGACCGTAAACTCAAAGAGCGTGTTTACGAACATCTTTCCAGCATCAGTAGGAGAAAGCAAGAAAATGCATTAGCCAGGCACATTAGTGAAAATTCAGAACACAAGTTCAAATTTAGGACCATTGATCAAGTAACATCAGATAACAGAGGGGGGCCTTGATACTCATACTAGAGAGACTTGAGCTTTTATGGCAATTACGTACAAATGCATGCCAACACCCCAGGTTGAATGAAATTTGCACAATTTTATTTATATTAAAAGTTAAAAAGTTTGACTAGACAATTTAGATAGCTTTTTACCAAAATATTTATATGTCAATAACAGAAATGTCTTGTGTACACAGTGGCTGCATTCTTAAAGAAAAAGAATAGGCATTAAAGGGTTAATTTACCTGGTAATTAAGGGAGGTAGTAGTAACTGGTTCGGTAAAAACACATGGTAATTGCAAAACTGTTTTTTAAAGTGAAGTATTACACTGTATGATTTTATCTGAAGAAGTTATAGCACACTACAGGACAAAAAGCAGTTAAATAAATATTTTTTTCAACTGCTGAGTGGAATTTTTTCCCTTTGGACCACTTGGCTGCTTTCATTACCCACTGCATGCCCTCAGAAGCAATGTGCCATTCTTTCATCTCAGCAGTTAGATCAAACTCCCCCTAGAGTGCAAGTAATCTGGTCTGCAGGGAAACTTGCGGAAGATGGTCCCGGCCAGAATGAAATGAAGGGAGAACTGCAACTGCCTTGACCAGAAAAGACTCCCCATCACAATTTCTGAAGATGCCTTCTTGAACTTTAGAAAAGCACTGGTCAATCACAGGAAAGGGTTAAAAAAAACATAAAATAACATTCTTGCCTATGGGAATGAGAAAGCACCTGTCTTCTAGTCCTGACTGCAAGGAATCCCAGAGAAGAACAGTTTGTTCGAGCAACAGGCAAACAGAGCTACTTGAGGTGCTCCTCACAGTAGGGTAAATTCTTGGAAGTCACCAGGATGAAGTTTACGTATGTGTGTGTGTGTGGGGGGGGGGGTCTATCCAGGTCACCCTGAGTTTGTCTGTAGTAAAGATTTACCCTGATGGAATGTATGAAGCCTGAAGAGTCAGACTGACTTGATTACTAACGCTCAAGTTAGCACAGTCAGTCTATAAAAACAGGACAGGATCTGGTATCCCAGTTTATGTAGGACATCACTGTGGTGTTGCCTGTATATGCCATTTGAGGTCCTACTGATCAGAAATGTTTCAAGGCTTTTAAAGCACTGATGACCACCAACATCTCTCTGGAATTTATGTGCTGCTGCCTGTCCATTGGGTGTCAGAGAGCTGGAACTTTTGCCCTCTTTGAAACCACTCACCACATCAGATCTGAAGTGTCTATGGTGATTGACTGGAGGGGGATTAAAAGGGAGAATGAAGACCTGGATTTCAAGCTATCTGATCTACCCACCATCCAATTTCCCTCTTTACAAATCCCTGAACTGGAATCTGAAAAGTCAAAGGGTACATATGCAGACTCCAGACTGATCTGAGGTACCACTGCTTTTCCCTCGTATGTAGCATTGTAAAAGACAGCAGGATTATCACAGATGCCATATAACACAAAAGTATAAGATACTCCCTTGCAGATGCTTTGTTTGGGCTGGGGAAACCCAGGAAAAAAGTACAGTTTTGTACCTACCATAAATGTAGATGTTCGAGGATTCCATTGCTGCAGTCCTTACTATTGGGTATAGTCCGCGTCCAGTCGGCCCGAATACCAGAGTATAAGGCTGACGTCGGTCAGGGCGCATTAGACTGACGTCAGTACGTCAGGGTACTAATGCGCATGACCGGCGTCATATCCTCAGTCTTTTCTTGCCCCAGATGTCAGAAGACCCTAAAAAGACAAGTCCCAAAATACCTGCACCAAAAACATGTACAATATATACAAGAATATATACAAAAATATAAGCATGTAAACTCACCTACACAACCACCCCTAAACACAGAGGGAAGGAGGGAGGTAAATTGGACTGCAGCAATGGAATCCTCGAACATCTACATTTATGGTAGGTACAAAACTGTACTATGTTCTTCGCTTTCCATTGCTGCAGTCCTTACTATTGGGTAGAATCCCAAAGCAGAGGTAAGGAGGCTGGCAAATCATAAAGAAGTAGGAGCTGACAACATGCCTTGCAAAACAGCTGTGGCAAAACCAGCCCTAGACTTAGAGTAGATAGGAAGGTGATAATGCTTAGAGAAAGTATGCACTGAACTCCAAGTAGCTGCTTCCAAAATATCCTTAGTTGCCACCCCTTAGAAATGCTGTTGAAGTGGCAGTAGCCCTAGTGGAATGAGGCCTAATCCCAGCTGGAATCTCCTTGCCATGATGGGAATAACAAAATGCAATGCAAAAGCCAATCCACCTAGAAATAGTTTGTTTTGACACAGGCTTGCCCTGTGAACTCAAAGCAAAAGAAACAAACAACTGCTGAGACTGCCTAAAATCCTTAGTCCTGCTTAAATAATAACGCAATTGCCTGTGTACATCTAAAGTGTGCAAAATCTTTTCCCCTTTATTTTGAGGGTCTGCATAAAACGTAGGCAAATGAATAGTTTGGTTTAAAGCCACACTAGAAACCACCTTAGGCATAAAGGAAGGATTAGTGCGTAATGATACCCTATCCTTATGGAAAATCAAAAGGGCTCTACTGCCATAAGGGCCTGCAACTCAGACACCCTTCTTGCAGAAGTAATAGCCAACAGAAAAGCAGTCTTCCATGACAAGTATTTCAATTCAGCAGTAGCTGCAGGCTCAAAAGGTTGTAGAGTAAGTTTTTCCAACACAAAATTGAGATCCCAAGCAGGAGTAGGAGCTCTACGTGGGGTCTTATATTCTTTGCCCTCTAAGAAACTGCTTGAACAAAAGATGCGAAAACAAAGGTGGGTCACAATCATAGTGAGCTGAAATTGCTGCAGCATGAATCTTAATGGAAGAGAAGGACAAACCTTTGTCCAATAACTCAGTAAGATATTGAAGAGCCACACTCAAATTAGGCTCAGAAATCTCCAAATTCTTTGCTGTACTCCAAAATAAAAATCTCTTCCATTTTTCTGCGTACACTCTCCTTGTACTAGGTCTTCTAGCTTCCATAATCACATTTAAAACTTGTTGAGGAAGTTGAGACCTGCTGTGTTTCAACACAGAATATGCCAGGCTGTTAGATGAAGAGAGTGAAGCTTGACATTGAGCAGATGACCGTCCTTCTGAGATAACAGATGAGGAATCAGAGGTAAAGGCCATGGAGGCTTCTTTACCAGACTCCGTAGTAGTGGGTACCAGTGTTGTCCTTGCGCTTCTTGGACGAAGCGGGCGTCGGAGCATCCGACGGCATTTTATAATTGCAACGCTTCCCAAACACTAACCTGGCACAGTCTAATCTCCTCTTAATAGTGCGTTTGTTAAACCTAGCACAAGAGCGGCAACCAACAACGTCGTGCTCAGGCCCTAAACAAGGTATACACAAGGTATGGTAATCCCTATGAGGTATCTGTTTCCCACAAGAAATACAGTTATTCACTTTTTCTGACATCCGGTAAAATACTGAGGCAAGAAAAACCAAAATGTTCCCAACGGGTACTTAGCCAACTCTGTTTCGGTCTGAAACTCCGGTTTCGGAAATATTTCAGAACGCCAACCTGCACTCGCAAAACTGCTTCTGCATCGGACCATGCGGCAAAAAAGACTGAGGATATGACGTCGGTCATGCGCATTAGTACTCTGACGTCTAATGCGCCTGACCGACGTCAGCCTTATACTCTGGTATTCGGGCCGACTGGACGCGGACTATACCCAATAGTAAGGACTGCAGCAATGGAAAACGAAGAACATCTGAGGAAACATATCCACTTTATGTGTGTGTTGGTGTTGGGGGGGGGGGGGGGCTCTTCACAAAGCAGTGTCTAACTCGCATCCCAGGAAAATCATTCTGTGAGGCAGGATGACACAAGACTTCTGCAAATTGATCTGAAACTCCAGATTGAGGAGAGGTTCCTTAAAAGATGCTACAAGACTCTTGCCAACTACAGAGAGTCTGCAAAGATGAGACAATCATCTAAATATTAAAAAATAGGAATTATTCTGGAGTTTGCAGTGAGCAATGACTGCAGCTAGGTATTATGTGAATTCCCTTAGTGCAGGGGAGGGTCCAAAGGGTAAAACAGAGAACTGATATTTTTATTTTGAATTTGTTAACCAGGGTACAGCCCTGATCCCACTGGGCCTATTTCAGTCTCAGCCTGGGGTAATCACAATAGATAAGTGACATTCTATACACAGTGAATTGCCAAAATGCAGTATATGCATGCATTACAAGCAAAGTGAATATCACAGGCAATAGATAAACAACAATTTATACAGATACTGAAAAAACACAATATATACATGCATTATATATAGTGTGGAAATCAGAGTTGGCATGTTGAAAGAATCATAGTCGAAAACAAGAGTTAGAGCAAGGTATATAGATGAAAGAAGATAATGACAAGGTTAAGTTATATGAAGAGAGAGAGAGAGAGAGAGAGAGTAGTTGTATTTTCTCATACTTTTGACACATGCTTTTATTTCTACTCAGAAAATGTGGTAAGAGAAATTATCATTAAGAAAAGGAGGAAGAGATTTCCACAGTTTGGGATTAAGGACTGCGAAAGCATGGCCTGTGCAGTGATGCCTGGTTTTAAGGAGTTTGGAAGAAGAGAGGACATGCGTGGTTAAGATTTCTAAGGTTGTATGTTGGTCACCTCTGACCAGTCTGGAGGCTAGGGGAAGGGGCTATTTCTTAAGTATACATAGTTGAGATGCAAATAAAAAGTCTGCACGTTGTTTCACAGGTAGCCAGTTTGCTTTTCAATGGTTTTGCAGTGCTCCTGATTTCTTGGAGAGAGACTGATGAATCTGCAAATGGCACATAAGATTAAATGAACAGCAGATATGATTCTTTTAGAAGCTGCATAAATTAGGACAGAGACAATATTCTACCTGAACTGGTTAGATAACTTATTATCAACAGCCAGGCACAGCAAATCTTAAGAAACTCCTGAAATGCCTGGCAAATGGAATGTGATGACAGCTGTACTTCAGGTCCAGCTTACTATTAAAGCTAGATGAGTAATCCAAAGTTACAGTATTTTGAAGTGAGGACATCTTGAACTTTGGGATACTGAGAAAAAGGTTTGGAGCAGAAAAATCATGCAGTGACTTCCAAGATTCTTCTAGTTTCAGAACTAGAAATATCACTGCATAATAACCTTTGCCTAGGAGATTTAAGGCACTGGTTCTATGACTCCCTGGCAAGTTGAGCAGAATTGGAGGAAAAAGAGAGATCTGGTTCCCTGGGGAAGATGGAATTCTCCCATTGCCAGGTATACTTGTTTATTTCAGATTTGTTTACTGGGAAGTGTCCAAACTGGGCCACGAGCCCATTTTCAGCAGAGGCCCGCAAAGAAAAGCTCCATAATATAGTAACTGATACAGAGGCATTACACGAGAAAGAAAGTACAGGTTATAATATGACTAGTTAACATACATAAAAAAAAAAAATCGAGAAAAAGCAGAAAAAAGAAAAAAAACATTTTATATTTTAACAAATTTAATATGTAGTCACAACATGAATTATATGACAGCAACATAGCTGATAAATCTGAGTAAGGGCACTACACAGGAATTACATATGTGAGAATATGCAGGTTGTAGTATGATAAGTTAACATAGTTAAAGAAGAAAAAAAAAGTTATCCTTGTTGGAGTACAGTCTGAATTCAACTGTCCAAGACTAGCTGACGTCACTGGGGAAAATGAAGTCTGAGGGACACAGAAACTTTGCCAAGATGGGAAGGAGGGTGAACCTGAATATGTGGATAGTTATGCTGACTGGGAAGACTGTCCTTGAAATTTAGAGGCTTTACTATCTTTTTTGAGCCTTCTTTCCATTTTATTAAAACCTAACAGTTGCCCCGCTTCTACTTAAAGTGTTAACTGGAAAAGGAGGCTAAGGAGGAGAGAAAACTTATTTGGTTTAAAAAAGGAGGGTTGGAAAATCTAAGTCACTGTATCAGTTTTCCCCTTTCATCACATTTCTTTAGTAGTACCTCAGCTACAGATGAGCCAGAGTCTCCTCATCTAAAGAAGAAATTAAATTCTCAGATGTAACATCCTCAGGAAGGTTTTGATTAGAAAGCTAAACAAGTCTCCTCAAAACTGATTTAGACACAGAAGCCCTAGTCATGGAATCAGCTGCATCATATGAAAAGCAGCTGATTCTTTTACCTCAGGAGAATGAAAGTCAACCATTAACGTCTGCATGTTCTCAAAAAACAGAAGCAAAATCTAACACATTTCAAAATACTGAAAGTTAAGGTACTAAAAGAATAGATTTTCTTCCACATCTCATCTACCGTTTCCCCATTTTTGTCAGAAGGATTGGGAACAGTAGGAGTAACCTTCTAAGCAACAAGAGATTTGGTTAAATAGCAGTTAAGAAAAACATTCTCTAAAGCAGGCAATACAGGAAGACTGGGTGAAGCTTTAGGCATCTGTGTTTGTAGCAAATTATAATACATTTTTCTGTGCCGTAAGAATTTCTTCCTGATACCAATGAAGCACCTCTTTCATATCAGATAATATGACAGTGAAAAAACTTTATTCAGCAGGGAAATCTGGAGGAATAATGCCCTCATAATCAGAACACTTACACTAAGAACAAACCCTGAGGTACACTGAGGTACACCCCTCACCATGCACTAACTGCTCCACTGACTGGAAAATCCAGTAAGTATGAGAAAGAACTCTTCCACCGTCTCCCAGCCAGTAGAGATGAGGAGGTAAAATCAGTAAGCAGTTCCTTAGCAAATCCCAGTAAATCTGCTCATACTGTGCTAACAGAAACAAGTGAATGGAATTTCTTACTATGTACATTCAGCGTTAATACCTGGTCTTTAGGCACAATGACCCCAGCATCAAGGACCCCTCTCTGCCAAGTAAAGACCCTTTGCCAGCTTTCACAGACAATGACAAAAGTGTCTCTCCCTTGACCGCTAAGAGCATCTCTTTTGCCCAGAGGACACAGTTAACCACTGGTCTTTAGTGGCTTGTAAGGCTACTCCAAAATGATTGGGGGAACAAGATAGCTGGTCTAAGGAAAAAGAACTGGCCTTAGAAGAGTCACCCACCTGCAGATGAGGCAAACTATGAGCCAGGCTAACCCTTGAAGTCTCTATAACAATTTTTTTCTTTTTCTGTGCTGGGAAAGGAAGAACCATGGAGATTGTTACTCCATGAGTAAGCAGAAACAGAGGTCTGAAAGTGCAGGTAGTAAAGCCTTGAAGAGTACGGAAAAAAAAGAGGGCAAGTAGTTCTGATGCATGTGCTAAAAATATTAAAGTAAACAAGTCCCTTTTTTTAGTTTCATGAAAGACAGGTATTACAATGTAAAATAAGAAGAAAGGCTAGACAAAAGCAAGTTTAAGTTAATATGCTGTAATAATGGGCTGTTGGGGTGGGGATAGGGTGTAATACTGCATGTATTATATTTAATGTAGAGGTGAAATGTTTTCTCTTATTTTTGCAAAGGTGAATGTCTGGATCAATGCCCTTGGTTTAATCTAAAAACAAGTGTTTTCTGTAAGCAAATAACTTGAAAAATATGACAAAGATGAATGCCAGAAGTACTAAGTTTCTTGCATATGCACTGATATTAGCTTTTTTCATTTAGCAAATATTCAGCAAGATTTAAGAAATCTGTAGCTGAAGGCATTTATACATTCTGTTCATATGTTTCCATGCAGATAAGATGTCTGCAGTTACAAGCAATTAATATTGAGAGTACCAAGCATTGTTCAATGAAGAAATGTAAAACTTAAATGTAAAACGGCATGCAGTTCAATAAAAAAAAAACCTTTAAATGACTGGAAGACAAAAAAGAAATAGCAGGTTTTTAGCAGTCTTAATACTTCAAAGCATTTAATAGAATAGGGAATAATTTAGCTTTATTTAAAGGTAGTCAGTGCACTTTTTATTAAGGCTAAAAGTTAATGTTTTCTGAAATCATACAAGCTGTTTTTCAAATCTGGGAAGGGAACAAACAGTAAATCAGTGATAAGTGTGAGCACAGGCTGTAACAAGCACTTTAGCATGGGTAGCCTTAATTTTAAATTAGTTAATGCCTGTGGGTGCAGCTATAGATTTGGGTAATAGTTCATACAAGGAAAGTTGAACATTTTTTTAAAGATGTACATAGTTTTGCATGCCTATACCAAGGTAACAGGCTATGTGGGTGTCCTGAAAATGTATTTAGTTTTTTTGTTTGAGGGTATTCATTAAAACAAAAAGTCTTGAAAAATGTGACATATGTTCAAATGGAGATGGCAAGAAACAAGTGTATAAAAGATCAACTTGCCAAACAGTGTGCGCATGTAACACAATAGTTGGAAACACAGATTCAAAAATGTGTCATGTATAGTAGGTGGGAAAAAATGACTTATCATAAAAGCTACACTATCCATACTATTTTGGAATGTAAATGGCCTTACAGGTATAGACAAAAAGGAGTACTGAATTATATTAATAAATGCAGAGTGCAAATAGCAATGCTGCAGGAGACGCATTTGGAAAGAAATGAGCATGTGAATTTGATAAAAGGATTTCAAGATGGACATTCAGTAGCATATCAAGGACAGGCTGCATTCGGATAATTGACATTTCGGATAACTGACATTTGTATAACTGACTCTCTACTGTACTTGAATGGGAAGGGGAAGTAGCTTGGCTGGGGGTGGGGGGGCATTAATCTATTTAAGGAAGACTAGAATAGTTTTGGGTTATTTTAGTATTTGCACTGGAAAGTTTTACAGTAGGTTTGCTCACCATGTTTGAGTTGAGATTTTGTTAGATTTCTTAATTGTTTAAAATGCGCTAGGTTTTCTGCATTTGTGTCTTTCTTTCCAAGCTTTGTCTCATTGTGCCATTAATTTCCTAGTTAGCCATGGAGCTGAACAGGATTTAACTCTTGCAACATAGTGGGGCTAGGTCATTATGGATTTTTAAGAAAGTTTCATTTAAGTGAGCAACTACACTGTCCAGAAGCATGGTTTATAATATATTCCATTTATACTGTAATAGTATATTGATGATACTGATGAAGGTCTCTGTTAAATCTGGTTAAATTTCATATCTGGCTATACATAATTTGATTGTCACAGGTAGCATCAGCTTCTGAATGCATAAGATGGCTGATGATCACTTATAGTGCCTGGTAGACATGCACCTTCAGTGCAGTGCTAGGTTTGTTAGCATCCAATCAAAGACTGATTCCCTAGTGGTGCTTATTTGAAATGCAGTGGTAGAGGTAATTAGTTTGGTAAATCAATAGAGGTTTACTGCTTCTGATGGGGTGTGACATCCTCTCTCTGGGCCTGTAATCAAGGAGCCTGAACGCTCATCACTGACACTGGAAAGGGACATTCACTTGTAATAAAAATAGATGCACATAGTATTTCCAGATGCAGCTCTATGCATCAAACACAATTTCCCTTAACAGCACAGAGGGAACACACTAAGTCCAGGGTCTGGGTTTCTCTCTCTCTCCAGGTCCCCAGTAAGACTCCCCACTGGCACAGCTGTAGAGTTGAGTCTTCAACTGGGTGGCCAAGCAAAGTCCTCCAGCAGACTCTCTGTGAAACCAGTGCTTTGTGTGCCTGCTCCAAGCAGCTGACACACACTCCAAGATTAAATTTTCACACACACATACACACACACACAGACACACACACACACACACACACACACACACACACACACACACACACACCTGAGAAAAGCTGGCACAGATTTACTAGCTATGCCCACCTTTTGCCCAAACTATAAGGTAGTTACACTACCACCAGACACTCCAAAGCCAGCTACTATAAGGTTCTTACAATGGTACCCAATTATACTGAGTGAAATTAATATTAATACAAATGACAGTGTTTGACCAATGCAGTAAGGCTTTTAGGAGTGGCCACAGAGTCACCAAATAGACAGGAGTACTCTCAAAGTTTAAAATATTCTCTAAAGGACCACAAACAATGGAACATTTAAATATATTTAATAATAAATAATAAAAACATGAAAACACGGAATATCTATTTACAACAATCACAGTTTCAATCATGGGAAACATTAAAATAACACAGATGAACTGATTTACACAGATGCAGAAAAACAGTGCCTACCTAATCTCACTATATTTTCCTGACTGATCTAAAGAATTACTAGCATCTAAGCACTAAGCATCTCTCATTCCCATGTAATATCTATCTTACGAACATCTCTGCCAAGTATGGATCCAAGATTACATTGAAATCTGTCCAATCCATATCAGATTTTTCTCTTGCTTCAATGCCTTCTCCCTAAACCCCTTGTCCTCATTTGTGTTGGGGCCACATAAAGATACAGTCACCACTCAGCACTGCTATATATAAAACTTGGCCAATTACCCGTTCATGGCTACTCTTCAGTTCTGCCACTTACTCCATTCCAAGTCTTTCACTCTACAACAGTGTCAACCCTCCCTTTGCTCTAGCCTCACAATCTCACCACATATCCACATCTTCTCCTTGTTGCCAACAATACCTCCTGCTATATGTCCACAGCAGCTCTGATCCTCAGTTTAGCCAGAACCCTTTCTCTTTTAATGGGGTTATTCAAATCCAATGCACCCTTTGTCATCAATGTCATCCTCACCTCTCCATAACCTCCTCTAAGGCATGGACTTAAACCCTTGAGCTATAGCTAGAGGACCAATGCTTGTTCCACTTGGCCTAAAGGCTGCTCTCAAAGCCTTTTGCTCCTTCCTCCTCTCATTACCTTCCTCTTGTTCTATTGCCCCTCGGCCTGTCTGGTTCACCGAATTCCCCAATGCCACCATAAGTTGTCAACAGCCCACCCTCATATAATACCTTACCCACTTATCTGCTTCTTTCTCTCTCACCTTTGATCCTTAGTTGTGGCATTCCACAGGCTATATCTGAGCCCCTTACAATATTCTCAAACCTCCACAGTGGTAAAAATAGTTACCATCTGCTCACACTGCTTCACAATGATTCACATTTGCCTATGCTATTGTAAAATTCTGAAAAGCACGTCCTGCTGTAAAATACAACCTAGAGGAAAAAAAAGAAACAGACTGCCTAAAAGCAACTGTTCATATCAGACGTACAAGTTTGAGATTCAAGTCCCAGTGTCACAATATAATAAACCGTAATGGGTGCCTCTTCATCTCTCTCTCTCAGCAGTAGTACATACCTGGACACTCTCAACCCTTACAAAAGTTGCAAATGTTATCCTCTCAAGTTTCCATTCAATATCAAGTCTACAAGGTTAAAACGTTCTCTTCACTGGTGTCATGATTCTTCATCTCCAGAACGTTTCATTCATTCATTCATCTCTTCTTTAATGCAGTCCAAAGTTCACATCTTCACATCCCTGCATAGCTCCCTCAGAGGACCACATCAACATCACTCAGACTACTGGAAAGCATAGACAAAGTAAACAAATTGAGCTTGAACAGTAAATTGACCCAACTAACCCCACCAGTCTCCTCCATGACACTCTTCTACGCCAAAGTCTGCACTCTTGCTTCTTCTGGTGTTCACCATGCTGCTCAGGCTGGGCAACCTCCAGGCTCTCTTTCTTGCATGATTTCCTGACACTCATGTCATCAGCTATCTTAAGGACATTCAAGTCTAACCAAACAGTCCCTTCCTCTCCAGCCTTCTTTAGTTCCCACTATATCTTAGCACTAATGCTTCACATTAGCAAGTCCTATTATCAGTGCTCAGCGACTCCGATCCCCTAGCCGTAATTTTAGTTTACTCTGCATTTTGTTTCAGATTCCAGAGAACCAGCTCTCTCACTGCTACTGCTTCACTGGACTAATGAGTTCTGACCACATTTCAATGGTTCTGTTCACTGTATGGCAGTCTTTACAGGGCCATGCTTCATTATACAAATCCCCCTAGCAATTTAGCTGTCACCTTCTAACCACTTTGCTGCCTCCTCCACACAGCCTGGAGACCACCACCTGCTACTCTATATTTCACTAGGATTTCACCCTGGTGAAATCTTTCACTATATGTCATTAACAGCTTGCAATCTGGCACCAAATTTCATTGAGAAATCCTTCAAAATGTTACCTCTTTTACTATCCAGCACAGTTTCTTTACTCTCCTATGTTACCCAAAAAAGCAGATACTTATCTGTGTGAGTATGCCTTTACACACCAAGGGTGTGGGGGGTTGCCCCCCTCCTTCCTCCTACTCAAGGAGTGCTACATCCAAATCTATATTCATATAGCAACCTCCATGTCCATCTTCAAATGGGTGTTGAGGAATATCATCACACTATTTCCCTCCATTCCATCAAGCAAGAAAATCAACATGAAGTAATTTGTACTGTCCTATTCTCCAAACCATCCAACCTATTTATCCACTCTGGAGCCTTCTTAACATGAGCCTCCTTGCATATCCTGCACATATGCCTCCTATTCCAGCCATAATCTCTGAATACTTGCAGTTTATACATTCTCAGCAGCTCCAGTCACACACAGCCTAGGACTTACTTCAGCTCTGTGTCATTCACAACAATGCCTATGAGTAACACCAGCACACACCATTTTTTCCCCTTTGTAAACACCCTTTATTATGCTGCCGCATGTAGCTCCACTACAGCCATGGATGTTAAAACAAAAATTTCCTGCAATTATTTTACTCCAGCTCTCTCAATGCCATACAACAGCCATCTACTGAAAAGCCTTCATGAGACTTTATGCTAAAATCTTACTCGGGCTTACCTACACACTCCACCAAAAGCTTCCTCTTTCTTCTTCTGACAGCTCTAAAAGTTGTAGAACAGCAATCATACTTCAGAAGGGGGACAGTGTTTTGTATACTCTTTCTGCAGAAAGTCATTTTTAACTGTATGAATCTAGCACTTTAATTCGGCTCTACTTGTTCAAAGTCAGTGTCTTTTTTAATTGCTAGAAGTGCACCCAGAGTGGGAAAGGAGGACAGCAGCTTTGCAAAAACTATGATCAGGATCAGTTTCCATTTGAAGTCAGGATTATGCAAGACAGTTAAATGTCCCAGCATCAAGTACTTCTGTAGTGTACTGTACATTTACTACCAGTAAGAAATGTATAATAAGTAGTTCCTGAAAAATGCTGAGAGAATGCTAACCAAACATTCCTTTCCTCTCCAACTTTCTTTAGTTGCTACTTATCTCTTAGGACTAATGCTTTACATTCACAAGTCCCATTATCAGCACTCAGCGAGTCCGACCCCTAGCTATAAATTTAAATGACTCTACATTCTGCTGCAGATTCCAGAGAACAAGCTCTCACATTGCTACTGCTTCTCTGGGCTACTGAGTTCTGGCCACATTTCACTAGCTCTATTCTCTGTACGGCAATCTTTACAGGGTCATGCTTCATTATGGCAATTCCCCCTAGCATTTAGCTGTTAATTTCTAAAACCAGAGTACTTAATTTTAGGAACAAAATATTGCCTGGTATTAAAACAAAGATGTTCTAGACTAGGTCCTATTTCAAAGCACTTTGGCTTCAGTCTTAACACATTTCATTACTCGTTTTAACACAGTGTTTATTATATGGCTGCTTGCCCTTGTGACCAAACAAAGCCAACCATGGGTAAATCCGCATTACCCACACCCAGCCATAGTGACATTATTTAAGAAAAAATGAACTTACTTTTCTTAAATAATGCCTTTGTACAACTGCACCTTGGTTCTCTTGCACATATTTCCCCAGTATCATGGGACTTTCTTGAGGTGCTGCAGATGCGTACGGGACTTACGTTCCCACACTTACGTAGTACATCAGTGCTGTATAAAGGAAGCAAAAGAGAAAGAAAGATCTCTGCTGCTTTTTTGTTTTGTTTTTAATTTAAAAATATAAAATAAAATACAGAGGCTTCAAATGTACAAGAGAGACGGGACAGAGAAAATACAAGGATAATCAAGTACATTTCTCTAGTTATGCATAAAGTACCTGATTATGCTTGTATTTTTCTCTGTCCTGTCTCTCTCGTTCTTTTGAAGGCTCCGGCTTTTGTACGTTTTTTTTTTTTTTTTTTAATTACAGATTAGTATTTTCGTAGCACATATTAGCAGAAGAAAGTCAGGGTGACCAGACTTTTTTCCATTGGTATATGATCAAATGATGTACAACAGGCAAGCTGGTTGTGCTGACCAATCAGCAAGCTTGTTTTTAAATGTTAACGGCCAGTCACTGTATAATTCAAATTATTCTGCATGCTGTTGACAAATTACAAAACCAGACAGTCTCATGGCCATTTTTGTCTTGCCAGTGCCCTACATCAAGTCACTCCTCCTTTCTCCAGTAGGGCCATACTGGTCAATCTGAAGTAAATTTGCGGATACACATCAAATCATCTTTTATGGATTTAAAGGAAGATAGTGAGTCACACTGCTTAACATCTAGGGGAAGTTTATTCCACTGATTTGGGAGGGGTTGGGTTAGAAACCTGCCCCCTTCATCATGTTTTACTCATCTACCAGTAATTCTAGCATGAGCTGTGAGGCATCCGTGGTCACAGTGGCAATGGAGGGGGGGGGGGGACAAACAGTCTGCCTGAGTTCAGATTGCTGGACTGGGTCCACCAGCAAAGATCCTGTTTGAAACAAAAGGAACCACGACAGATGCAGCAATGAGAGGCAAATGTAGAATAATACAAAACCACTAGCGTAGTAAAATTTAATTCTGTGGCTAATTGATTAATTTAATTCATCTGCTGATAGGCTAGGCCTCCCTATAAATTCATTGATGTTATCTGGCATTTTTTAAAGATCCTGTTTGCACAAATCTGTTATCAGGATGGGGTGTGACAGAGATAGATAATGCACCTTCTGTTTTATTTTAATAATAAAAAGTCAAAACTGTTACGTGGCAGAGTCGGAAGTTTTCTTTATATATTTACCGCAGGATTCTAACTACTGACTCCTTGGCATCTAGAGATCCGTGTTTGTTTTTTACTTGCTTGCTGTTTTTCGGATCTCTACCTGCACACGTTTATGGTAAATATGGATTTGGAGTTGGACTATAATCCGGAACCGAGGCGATCGACTAATGAGCAACAATGGACAGCCATCACTTCTAGTAAGTCGAACCCTTTATTGGCTCTGGACCTGAAAGTAGCTGCTTCTACAGTAAAAGACAATGATATTTCTAATATTGAACTTTTTGATTCTAGTATGAAAATACTAGAAAATGATTTATATAAACTACAGAGAATGGCCTGGCAACGTAAGCATTTAGAGGCTTGTCTTCACTATAAACTCATACCGAGAGGCATGCGCATATTAGTTATGCCTACTTATGGTGACACACATCCCCTGCTTTTGAAAAAATGGCAGGATATTAACATTGAAACGAGCTACAAGCATATGAAACTCTTAATAGAGTACTTTGAACCACTTGAAGCAGAACTGATTTCTAAGGTAAATGATCTTAACACAGACCTTAGAAAAAATTTCTGCTATCCTTCTTGTTCTTTGAAATTAGATAACCTATATAATCAAGTAAATACATATGCGTTGAAACTACAGCAAATCAAAACTAAAAAGCTCCAACGTGACTTCAAAGATTTTTCTACTGGCAATGTGTTCGTTTGGCCGAGAACCTTTGACAATCAGTACTCAGCTGAGAAACCTGCTTTGAACTTGGCGCCGTTAGACCGTACACTCATTGCATCGGATGCCATTGGTTTAACAGCAACTGAGCCTGGCGTTGCTGCTGACACGTCACACGATTCCTTTACTACACCACCAGAGACATTTGCTTCTGTTACCAGTGCTTCGCTAGTCTCAACACCACTTCCGAACCAAGAAGCAAATAATGCAGCAAAAGCTTCAAGAAACGCCATGGGAGCTATCAGTAAAAAGAGCAACCATGAGAATAATCCTTTTTTACCTTTGCCTATCAGGAAACAAACCTTTCAGAAAGGAAGAAGAAACAGCTGGGAGAGCAGGAAACGCAAACTATCAGGCGAGATGAACACTTATCAGCCGAGAAGGCAAAGACAGTAAGCAAGCTTTATTTCAATTTGTCTGACTATATTTTGACCGATAGCGATATTGAACTACTTAACAATGGTCTCTCCTTTGTCCCCTCAAGAGGGAGCATAATGTCCGACTTATTGATTGACTTGCGTTCTTTTGCACGAGCAGTTAGTTTGAAACTGCTCTTTAACAAAGACATAAATACTTCTATACCTAATACTGCCAGTATTCCAGTATATAAGAAGAAAAGTTCTTTTACACCTGTTATGCCAACTCATGTAGATTCATTTGTGAAATTGTGTGAAGCAGATTTTTATAATTATTTTAATAATGGTACCAGGCATAGCGCTTTTTTTAATATGTCAAGTAAAAATATGTATTCATTACAAACTTTGAGACATGATGCCTCACTTACTTTTAGGCCAGTTGACAAGGGAGGAGGCTTAGTCATTTTTAATACGGCAGATTATAATATTTTTATGATTAATATGTTGGAAGCAGACAATACCTATGTTTTAATAGATCAAGTTAAGTTTGATCTTATTATTAAGAATATTAGAGATGATATGTATGATATGCTTATGTGCTGTCAGATAACTGAGACTTTATATGATTACTTTCATGTTGAACACCCGGTAGTACCTGTCATTAAAGGGCTACCAAAAATGCACAAGGGGATTTTACCACCACCCATGAGACCGATAGTGTCTGGTGCCAAATGGGTCACCGAAAATATATCCATTTTCTTAGAGAAAACGCTTAGACCACTTTTGGAAGCCATACCTACGGTCCTTAAAGACACATACCAGCTTATAAACTTTATACAGTCTTTGGACTTTGAATTTATACAGAATAAACATCTTTTAATCACAATGGATGTGCAAAGTTTGTTTACCTCAATCCCTAATGATGCAGGGATTGATGCCATCCGTGAACTACTACAATACCACCATGACTTGAAAGGAAATAAAGCCATCATGATATGTCAACTATTAGACATAGTATTAAGTAACAATGTGTTTGTTTTTAATGATAAACTTTATCTTCAGTCATGTGGTGTAGCCATGGGAACCCCGTGTGCAAACACGTACGCAAATTTGGTTGTACATCACTGGGAGCTGAATCATGTTTTTACACACCCTTCTTTTAACAAAGTTGTACTATACAAGCGTTTTGTTGATGATATTCTGATTGTTTGGGATGGCTCTATCAAAGAATTTTATGATTTTAGAACTCATTTAGAAACTACTACCACTTTCTTGAGGTTTTCAATTGAAACCTCCTATTTATTGGTTAACTTTCTGGATATAAGTATCACTATTAGAGGAGGGAAATTAGTAACCACACTTTATAAAAAAGAATGCTGGAAGAACACCATTTTGAAATACAACAGCATGCATCCCCGCCATATATTCAAAGGCATTTTGAAAAGTCAGTTTGTTAGACTTAGTAAAATATGCCTTGACAAGCAAGATTTGACTAAGAAAGCTGATGAAATGGTGAACATGTTTCTATCAAGAGGATATAACCATGATTTAGTTATGGAAGTCAGAAACAATATTTTGCCTTTAGAACTTCTGACTCCATATGAAGCCAAAACTAACTACCAGGCTGTCAATTTCATAAACATCAGTCATAAATTCAATCATACTGAAAGAGTTTCATTCATTACAACATATACCAATGATTTTATGAATATTAAGAGAATACTAGTTAACAATTGGAGAGTTTTAACGTTGGATGAACCTACTAAAAGAATAGTAGGTCACTCTCCACATATAGTGTATAGGAGCAACCAAAATTTAAAATCTCTGTTATGTGACAGAAAGCCAAGATTGCTTTATAACAATTTAAGTAACAATGAACTTCCTGGAACTCACCCCTGTTACAGTTGTAATTATTGTAAGTTCATCACCAAAAATCAAGTTTTTGTGCACCCAGAACTTGATTTTACATTTACACCTAGGTTTAGAGCTAATTGTGACACCTCGGGCCTAGTATATTTAGCCACATGTGAACATTGCAATGCATTTTATATAGGCCTCACAAAAAGGAAACTCAAGAACAGGATATATAACCATCAATATGATATAAGAAAGAAAAATGAGTTGAATGCTTTGGCTAAACATGTGATTTCCAATCCATCGCATTCCTTTGTGTTCAGGGTGCTGCAAGTGGTAGAAGCTACTGAACGAGGTGGTGATTATCTAAACCAGTTAGAATTAAATGAACTCAAATGGATACTTAGATTAAGGGGCCACTACTCGCCAGGTCTGAACAACTATATTAGTATTAGATCCTTTCTAAATAATCGAAGATGAGTTTATCTTGAAATGGATAAATTTGTTCAGTAGCCTCCAACTATTATCCATGGTCAATAATGAAAAAATATTTTTCATTTAGCATTTATTATATGCTTATATATATATTATTTTTTAGTCTGTTTTTTATACTGATTTATTTAATATATAGTTGCTTGGCATCTATTCAAAGTTCATTATTTTACGCATAAAAGATTTTATTTTAAGAAATTTATAATGGATACTATATTTATATTTACAGTTATACATATTTATTATCCATATTTATATATATATATTTATACATTTTTAATCAAATATAAATATATTTGCACTGTATTTAAATTTATTCCAAGAATATATATATATGTAATTTATTAAATTTTTTCATCATTTTATGCGTCTATTTTATATATAGTTTTTATATACCCATAAGCTTACATACATATCCATCTATTTATTTATTTATTTATTTATCTATCTATTTATTCATACGGGGTTTTGACAATCAGTTTCATATCTATACATATATTTAACATTTAATTTAACTGTATTTTAGCATATACTAGTGAGATCACTTTTAAGCTTTTGAGTAATACAAAACATATTTATATTAATACACTTTAAATGAATTGCACAGTTCCAAAAGCTCTCCGATTGATTTACATCCTGAAGTTTTATATATAAACATTTAGCTTGGTTACATTTTATAATACACTTCAGAATTAAGAAATGCCAATATGGCTTTTGATGAACTATTGAATGTATCTGCATCTACAGCTTTATATTTTGTTCAAGAGTTAGCTACTATGTTGCAATGTTTATTGAAACAAGTTTTCTCTGAAGCATTACGTAGAATATATGCTACTATTTCTATTTATTAAATCTATATATGTACCTTTAATCTGGTATGATTTTATGATATATACATGATGTTTTACCTTGATTGTTCTTAACTTTTAAATCATTCAGTTTTTAAGTGTAGCTTCCTTTTTAAATACTAAATGTTTTAGCCCAGTTTTTTAAATGTTTTTCTGTGGCTAATTGATTAATTTAATTCATCTGCTGATAGGCTAGGCCTCCCTATAAATTCATTGATGTTAACATTTTTTAATTGTCTGATGAAGCGTATGGTAGCATACGCGAAAGCGCTTACCTTCTGTTTTATTTTAATAATAAAAAGTCAAAACTGTTACGTGGCAGAGTCGGAAGTTTTCTTTATATATAAAATTTAATTCACCGCTTTCGTCCGAGGACTTCATCATTGATGAAGTCCTCGGACGAAAGCGGTGAATTAAATTTTACTACGCTAGTGGTTTTGTATTATTCTACATTTGCCTCTCATTGCTGCATCTGTCGTGGTTCCTTTTGTTTTATACGTTTATCTGGCTTTTTGGTGGATTAAAGATCCTGTTTGCACAAATCTGTTATCAGGATGGGGTGTGACAGAGATAGATAATGCAGTGACCACTGGGCAAAATGTAACCACTGCAGGACCCTCATGTGCAGTCTGGCTAATGGAACTAATGTTACTGTCGACGCCATTGTCCCTAACAACTCGAGCACCACCTTTGCTTTCGCTTTCTTTGGAGGAAGTAAGCTCAAAACTTGTTCCCCGAAGTTCTGAATTCTTTCAATGGGAAGATAAGCCCTCATGGAGACTGTGTTTATTTCAGCACCAATAAAATTCACATGCTGGGAGGGCGTTAATGCAGACTTTTGCTAATTTACTGTAATCCGTAACTGCAGGCAGACTGAAACAGTAGTGTCCCTGGCTTGTAACAGTAGATGCCTGGTGGTGGCAGTCAGGAGCCAGTCGTCCAGGTACAGAAACACTTGGAATCCCTGACTTCTCAGGTGAGCCGTGACCCCTGACATGCATTTGGTGAACACCCTGGGGCTGTGGTGAGACCAAAGAGCAGGGCGCGAAACTGATAATGACTGGCTCCCAGCCGGAAACATAAATAACTCCTTGATGCCCTGTCCATTTTGATATGGTAGTATGCATCTTGGAGGTCTATGGAGCACATCCAAATGTCTTTCCCTAACAACGGGAGTATCGACTGTAATGTGACCATTGGGAACTTGGACTTCTGTACAGATTTGTCCAATTTGCTGAGATCCAAGATGGGTCACAAGTCCCCTGTTCTTTTTGGCAACAAAAAGAATTTGGAGTAAGTCCCTAATCCTACTTGGTCTGCAGGGACAGGTTGGATGACTCTCTTTACGAGCAACGTTTGGATTTCTAGAGTTGCTGAATCCCTGTGATTTGGTGGCACATCTGTGATTTGTCTGGTCCAAGGGGGTGGAGAAGAGAAAGGAATATAGTAACCTCTGGTAATATCTTTAATACCCACTTGTCTTGTGTGATATCGTGCCAGGCTTCTGGGTATAAAGAAATACAACCCCCGACTGGCTCCAGAGACGCGCAGTCGGGCCTCCATTCAGGAGCGCTGATAGGGACGACCATGAAAAGAACCACAGTCTCCCTGGTTCTGCGGGCCTCCTCTACTCCCTAGGGCGGCGTTTACCGTTATTTCCTCCTCCTCTGGAGAAGGAACACCTTGTGCGTCCTGAAAAAACCTCTGTGACTTTTTGTACCACATTTTGCCGCCCTTCTGCTTGGGATAGGGTATAGAAGGAATGGAAAAACGGACTGCCACAGCAGACAGGGTTTTTCCTTCCTGCTCGCACCTGGTGAGTGTGTCCTTTACCTTGGTTCCAAACAATAAGGATCTATCAAAAGGGGCAGTGGTAAATGTAGACTCAAAGGCCTCTGCAAAGTTAGACAAATGCATCCAGGCATGTTTCCTAAGAGAGACTCCCAAACCCATTGCCCTACTCGCTCTATCAGCTGCATAAGATATCAGCCTCATGAAAGAGTTCACAATAGAATTTAGGATAGACATCTGTGCATTAACCTTCTGAGATACTGCATCAGCTACGTTATCCTGCAGAGTAACTCTCAGCTCTTTTAGGAGATCTCAATGGAGCCTTGTGAAATGAGACAGGTAGTTCAGTGATCTGAATGTAAAAGCCGCTTAAGAAAAAAAGACACACTTCCTGTACTTATCCATCATTCGAGACTCCTTGTTCGGTGGATGGACAGTGGAGGAAGTTTCGGCCAGTTCCTTTTTGGTGGCTGCTGCCACCACCATGGCATCTACTGGAATGCCCTTAGTAAGAAAGTCCTTGTCCTGGGGTACTGACAAAAATTTATTTGGTCTTCTAGGAACCGGTTCCACGGAATCAGGAGATTCCCACACCTTTCGACTCACTAGACCCAGTAGTTCATCAAAAGGTGGAGACACGCAAGAGGCGGAGGGTTGAAACCCGAAAGCCTTCAGGTACACTGACTCCTCATCAGAAGGGGCTGTGGTGGGCCAGTCGCCTCTCTGTTTAAGGATCTCAAGGGATATCTGCGAATGAGATACCATCAGAGGACGACTTGGTGGACCCTTCCAACTCCTCAAGGTCAGTGTCTGATGTAACAGACTCATCAGGGGAGTCAACATGTTTCCTGTTACAAGTTTTCTTCCTAGGTGACTCCTCAGAAGGGTATTCTGGGGAGACCTTGGAAGACTGGGGTCCACTCATGGAGGTTTCTTGAGGCTGCGAGTCTCTGCTGTGTTGGGAGAGAGAGGTAGCTGAGACAGAAGTCGGCACTTTAGGGGGAAGAGTGTCGGCACCTGTGGTTGAAACTGAAGACCTGGACAGCACACTCCTCATCACCTCAAATGCCGATCCTCCAGGCTCCTAGGATGCCCTCTACTCTGAAGATGCAGAGGCGGACCACGGAGCCGAGGAGATGGGCTCCGAAGCAGATGTGGGGTACAAGCTCACCCGCGCCGAAGCACCAAGAGGTAAGCTCGGAACCAAAGAAGTTCGATTCTAACCATCCCCCTCGGGCCCGACTGGAGAACTAAGAACCCTAGACCCCACGGACGGCACCAAAAGGGTCAGAGTGGATATCGGAACCAAGAGACCAACTGAGGCAGCTGGAACCGACCTTTCCACAACCCGAGGCACCGACAACTCTGGCTCTGAAGGCTCAGAGAAGCTCAGAGGAGGAACACCAACAGGGTGTGGGGGCACAATAGGCTCCGGAGCAGACTGGAACGGAGCCAAAAGGAAATTTGCCAGCGGTGAAGTCTGAAGCAGTCTACGCACCGCAACATCCTCATCAGAAAGGCTCCTAGAGGACCTGGAAGATAGAGTGGGGGATCTAGATCGCTGGAATATAGGCAACCTAAGAGTCAGGGAAACCGGTCGGACTTCAGCTGATCGTCTCCGAGACGTAGTGTCAGTTATCGGCTCCGAAGTTCCTGGAGCCAAAATTAATGGATCCACAATGGTAACCTCTGTCGGCACCGAAACCAGTGGAGCTGATGAAGGACAGCCTTTTTGTAGCTTTTGGTCTGTCTTTCTTAGAAGAGGAAGGAGATATAGAGCTAGATGATGAGGAAGCCAATTCCTCTTCAAAGGGATGTTTCAATAGTCCTTTCAAAATAAGTTTGCTCTTCCTCTCCTGAAGAACACCAGTACTGAATGCATGACAAAACAGGCAAGACTCTTGGAGGTGGATAGCCCCCAAACAGTAAACACACAAATTGTGCCCATCTGTCAAGTACATTTTCTGGGCAGACTTAATACACTTTTTGAAGCCCGAAGGCTTATGATCCTTAGTATCTTTTGACATAGCAAAAACCACTAATAATAACCAACAACTCTATTCAAGATAGAAAACAAATAGGCAAACAGAGGACTAGGTCCTCTAACTTAAACGGCCTAGCTCTAAAAGGAGAAAAAGATAACTTGAGGACTAGGCCCTCTAATTTAAACGGGCCTAGCCCAGGGAGAAATGGACAAAAGAACCAAGGACTAGGTCCTCTAATTTAAACGGGGCTAGCCCAAGGAGAGAGGAAACAAGGAGGAGAACAAGCAGCACAAGAGATAGCAATGCAGGGATACAAAAGGCCAATGAAAGAACTGCCAAACAACGTACAGCAGTACATAAGTAAACAAAGCAGCAAATAGTCTGAAACAGACACGGACTGCAAAAAACACACTAAACTACCAAAAAGGATATTTTAGCCAATAATAAACCAAAGATATAAAATCAACTTTCACATTCACAGCCAAGAAGAATCACGTCTGCGCTGAACGAACGGCAAACGAGATCTGGGTTGTGTTTGTGAGGCATCATGGGATACCTCCTAGCCAAGAGCCAACCAGAAGTTTTCGAGCTAGAGTATGGCCGAGTCGGAGCCGAGGTTTGGCTCCGAACCCAAGAGTAAGAATGAAGGCGAGATAGGACTACAGAACATTCTTTGTTTTTTTTTTCCTAATTGTTTGATACGTTCAGTGAAATCAATCCGAAAGGAGATGTTGCACTTGATATTAAGATGACCAATGTTAAGTATGAGGGGGTGATTACATATTTAGACTTTGATAATAATCCTCTGGCAATTAGTGGACTAAAATAAAAAAGGATTTCCTGACAACAGCTGTGACATGATGGTCAAAAATGAGAGCGTGAAATAAATCAACCCAAGTATCTAGGCCCCTAACCTCATTTTCATTTTGTAGAAGTGTATTGTCCAGACTGCATGTTGAGGGGAGAGACTGCCTACTGAAAGTAATACTACAGTTTTTATCATTTAGTTTGGAATCGTTTTTAGTACACCAAGAGTTTACCAAGGAAACTTCACTCTGGTGGGTTTAAGTATCACAGGGTGACTTAATTCCCAGTTTATAATAATCTAAGGTCTTGGCTCTCTGCTTGGAGGTCTGTGTTGTAAACACCAAAATGAGGCCGCCTCAGCACAAAGCCCTGAGGTACACCAACTGTCACTTTAATACTTTCTGATGAGGCACCTGCAGCTCACACTATGTAGACTCTGTTTGCTATCCATCTTACTACATACAAGTGACTTTTAAAGCATTAAGTTTTGGTATGATGCCAGGACAGCAAACAGTGATGAAGGCCTTGTCGAAGTCAAAGTATGGTGCCTGCACTGCATGACTATCATATTATTACTACTACTATTATTAAACTATCTGTGTTACTGACGATTCCAGCTATTAGCTTAATGCTTTAGATTTGCCTTTAAATCCCTAATGATATACATGCACTTCTGGGCCTATTTCCTGCTCTCCAAGCTTGCAGAACATCAGCCGATTCCTACTAGCCTCAAGTCTATTTGATGCATGCTTGGGGCTGAAAGCCATCCTAGGGGGCCATGGGGTATGATGGGCTTTGCTTACTTTTCAACATTCCCACAGTAGCCTGAAGTGCAAATTCCGCAATAATGCAACTCTGATGAATCAGGCATGCTTTCATACATCAGTGAAAATGTGGCCAGTGTGCTACAGACAGCTTTATGAGTGCAGGCATCTCAGCCTGTGTGGTGCATGTTGAAGCACCCATCTCCTGTAGGTGTCAGACATTCAACCCAGGATACCCCCCCCCCCCCCAAACACCATGGGTACTCTAGTGCTGGTTGCTCACTCTCTCATCTTCTCTAGCCAGCTCATCCAGCACTTGTGCAGCAGTCAGGTCTTTACCTCACTCCACCAGACAGTTGAATCTCTAATGATTCACTCTGCAGGATGCTCTTTTCACTTGACTTCTGGTGTATCCCACTATAATAATGAACATTTAGCTGCTTCTACTAATGCAGCTGTAGGTTATAAACCTGCCCCTTCATCATGTTTTACTTATCTCCTTGTAAAGCTTTAGGTCCCTTATTCTAGCACTGGTGCAGATATTAGACTTGTGGAGAGGCAGGAGGTCCATGTGGGTCATCTATTATTTAAACAGTGTTGACTTTAACAGTATCACAAGAGGTACTTCCAAGTCTTTTAAAAAGTATTTCACAGTGAGGCTAAGTATTCTAGACTGAACTTTTTTTTCACAGTATAATAAAAATGAGAACATAGACCAGGACTACTCGCCCTGTGTGAAGCTGCTTAAGTCAGCTGCAGGTTTCTTATTCCAAGATGCTATTAAAATAAGTATTTTCACTGCATCTTAATATTCTAGATAATTCTAATTTGTAACACCTGAAAATAGGTATGAAAAGTTTGTCACACTGATACAATTATGTTTTCCAGTTTGTTCATCTTGTTCCACAATGCAGAGCATGAACCCTTACTTGATAAATCCTAAATGTAATAAACGAGGTGAATTCTTTCTGCACTAAGTTACAGATACAGTGATGTAAGCCAATGTCTTCTGAGGATGAATCTGCAAGAGTGCCAGCATTTAATTTGTCTTTCACAGAACATTTGAATTTTCTTCCATTAAAGTAGACTACTTATAAAGACTGGAACACTTCTTCCATTAAAGTAGACTACTTATAAAGACTGGAACACTGCGGTGGTGGTGCTGCGGTAGCGGTCACCTCACAGTAAGACGCAATCCGGTTCGATTCTCAGCTAGAGCATCTTCTGCAAGGTGACATGCGTGAATGGGCGTACCTTCGTTGAAGGTTGTGCATCAGGGCTGGCAACTCGGCATGTAAAAATCAACTGCCAATCATTAGTGGACCGGAGTTCCGCTGTGGCGACCCCTAACCGGGAAAAGCCGAAAGACACACACACACACACACTTATAAAGACTGGAAGTTATACCTCCAAGGAAATGTGTAAACACTCCCCCACAGTCTTGCTTAGGTTCCAAACCAATTCAAGCACTTCTGCTCATTCTTTTCTGCATGGCAGCAGCTACATCAAAGCATTAGTAAGGCAAAATGGGACAAATGGCATCAAAATGTTCATAGGAAATATGGAAGTGAAATAAATGAAAGGAACTGAAAGATTTTTTGTAGCTTCTAGGCGACATTACACAGGAAAACTAACTCTGGAATGAAGATAATGATGTTAAACAGTGGCATTGCCTTTAATGACTACTAGGTTCCCCACACTGCTAGAAAATGACTTCTATGCCATTTTATTGTATTTTTTATTTTATTTGCATTTGTTTACTGGAAAAGTCCAACTGGTCAAAGTCAGTCTTCAGCAGATGCCTGGGGAGAAAAACTCCAAAGTAGTACATGAAAAATGAACAATAGCAATTACAGATTCAAAATTCAAACAGAATAAAGCATATAAACATAGTGGTAGTACGAATACAGTTGAATACAGATGTTACAATCATTTAAATACAATTTAAAAATTAAATACAAACATAATATTCAGTAGACCAAACAATAAAAGTACACATTTGAAAACGGGCACCACAGCAAGGAATAAAAAGTAATTCCCTTGGAGAGTTAGGGCAAGTAAGGAGGGTAGTGGAGGAGGTTCAGGGTAGTAAAGACAGGAGAAATAAAGAGTAATGTAGAGGAAGATTAAATGTATTGCAGATCTTCAGTCATATTTGTGAAGTAACAAATGTTGAGAGAGGACATAATTAGGAGGCAGTGGTGGGATATATATGCCAATAAAGTGTGTGAAGTTAAGAAAGTGATAAAGGTAAGAATGGGTAAGTTAGAAAGCAAAACTGATTTAACTTTGATTTGTAAGTATACGATGACTGAAAACCTATAAAAGTGTATTCTGGAATAAACTGATAAAACAGTCATTCTTGATTTTAAACATCTCACAAGTCATTAATCAGGCTTAAAAGACTGTTTATATATAAAATTGCAAAAAGCAACTAGTATTATCTTAGGAAGATTGACAGAGTAGAGTAGCCTGGATACATATCAAATTCCAATAAACCTTACTTTGCAGTAAGAAAGCACTTCAATTGTAGTGATTTTGAGTTGCTTTTGTTTTGGACGCAATAACCTATGTAGCAAAAATAAATCTTCTTCATAAGGGTGACCAGTAGTTTTCAGGACAAGGCATTCGGACTCCTGTCTGGAACTCCAGTTCTCTCAAGCAATGCTGAATTATACCGGAAAAGGTAATATTCAAAATGGGAATTGTGCCAAGCTTGAGGAAAAACAGATTAAATTCTCCTAAATTTATGCCTGTGGAGCCACCACTATCCCTTCCAGTCATACAAAACATAGCTGAAAGAAATAAAGGCTTAATATAACCTTATTCTGAACAGAATGAATAAACTCAGACATATGTAAATTAGGCCCTATCCCTGCAACACATCATGAGTTTGTCTATTATGACAGCAAAATTCACAAAACTGTTGGCAGTGTAATATGCTTTTCAATTATTTCCTAATCCAGCCTAAAACATGTATCCCTTTCCTAATACATCCTCCAACTTGTATCCCCCATCAGTCCATACTGAAACTAGGAGAAAACATTTAAAAGGGTGCTTCAGTTCTTGAGGCCTTACAAATATTTTTATAAGGAATTATTTTTTGCTTTCCCTGCTTTTACTGCAGAATACTGTAATTTCACAACATTCCAAGTCTTCTTCCCTCTCAAAGTATTCAGCAGAAAAACACTAACAAAAGTTGTGCCATGAAACTGACAGAATACTATAAACTCAAATAAAACAAACTAATACTTTGCCCACATAAAATGCACTGCATGTTTAACAAGTACAAATAAATTATCTTCTCAGAATTACAATAAACATATGCAGCAAGACTGAAAATTTTTCCACAATTGGTAATACAAATGGTCCTGTAAAAACGAAATAGTGCATTACTAGCTGCTGAGAATAATAACTAGGAGCCAAAATCTTTAAATAAGACCTCTTGATGAATATTTACATCTGGCAGCATAGGCAAGAGACGTCTACTAAAATGATATAGTCAAGTTCGATTTGAAAATGCAAATATTTCATCACAGGTCTCAGTAACTTATCACTGAAAACTGTGTTTCAAATTATCCATCACAAAATTCTTATTTAAATGGCTAAAATGTAAGTATTAACCTAAAAAGTTTGTTAAAAGAACCCCCCCCCCGACATTTTTTTTTATCACTGACAAAAATATGTACATTTCATGCAATTATATAATTTCTATTGAAAGTTTTATTTTCAGTAGATAAACTGCTCCTCTCACAAAATTTGCAGAAGAATGAAATTAAGTAAGAATATTACAGTAAATGAATCAGGCTCCACAGAATTCTGGAAACCTGCCAAGAACATGTGTGAATTCAACATGAAACTGTCTTAACTGTGTCTGGGCCTTTGCAATATGCAATCTCACAAGTCAAAAGGTGTAGATGCACTTGCAGCCTGACATTTATGTACGTTTGTTGCAAGAATGTATACTGCCATAATGATCAAATCAAGAGCTGTTCACAGACTTGCTTACGGCCAATTGTTTGAAACTTAAGTGAACACTTTTACTCATTGTTCACCTGTCCTACTAAATCTAGCATTCTAAATGAACAAGTTCTTAGTGGAATATTTTATATATATATATATATATATATATATATATATATATATATTTCGCCACCCATTTTAAATTTATTTTGCTATGCCCTTTTTTGAGGTTAGTATACTGTGCCTCTGTCTAACAGTGACACAGAAGTGATACCAGGGGTAAACCTACGATCTCCCATCCACTCATCAAGATTCCTCTTGAATAGAGTCAATGAGGGACTCTGCCTAACCTGGACTGGGATTTTATTCCAGAGTGAAGGGAGCCTCTGGGTTATGAATCTGTCCCTCCAGCATGTCCTATTTATTTCAGTGCTGAGGTTCAAGTCGCTCGGCCGTAGCTCGATGGGATTTGGATTTTCTGAGGTGCAGCATGTCCATTAATTCCGGGTTGGACATGGCTTTATACGTCAGGCACAGATCGCCTCTGAACAGGTGGTATGCCACTGAGTAGAGCTGGAGTTTCTTTAACCGGGCAGCATATGGCATCTGTTTGAGCCCGTTGATCCTCCTGGTGAGGTACTTTTGGGGTCTTTCCAGTTGCTGCAGGTGTCTGGTAAGGTACATCCCAAAAGGGGCATTGTACTCAATTATGGGCCTGATGAGGGATGAGTAAAGAGGCACGATGACCTCCCTGATCTAGATGTGAATCCCTTCATGATTAGGTGGGCTATATAAAATGTTTTCTAACCACTTTGGCTACGTGGTTGTCAAATGAGAGATTGCTATCAACTTGGGTCCCCAGGTCCCTAATTACTTCTTCTGTACTTAATGGATTACCACCTATGTGGTAATTTGTGGGCACTTTGTTTTTGCCAAAGGGGATGACTATACACTTTTTGGCATTTAGCTTGAGGCCATGGCTCTGGCACCAGTTGTCTGTTTCTATGAGGCCCTTTTGGAGGATGCTTGTGTCGGCTGGAGAATCAATTATGGCGCCCAGTTTGCAGTCATCTGCGAACTTGGTCAGCCACAGTCATTCCGTGTTGGCCTGTACCTCCGAGAAATATATACCGAACAAGAGATGTCCCAGGACTGAGCCTTGTGGGACACCACTTGTAATTGGTTTGGAGTTTGACATGGCTCCAGCAATTCTAACCATGTGGGTTCTGTCCTTGAGCCAGTTTGCAATCCATCTAGTGACATAGGGGTTTATATTTAAGCTGGTGAGCTTATCTATAATGCCAGTGGGGTATTATGTCGAAGGCTTTTTGCGAGGTCCAGGTAGGCTGTGTGGACCACCTTCCCCTCGTCAATGGCCTTGGTGACTGTTTCAA